>NW_026777014.1:0-24985 GCF_030936135.1 Gavia stellata
TCCAACGTACACAGCCTCTCCTGCTCAATCTGGCCAAAATTCAATACCGAAATAGCGAACGTCCAGCGATTGTTACTACACTAAAGGTGCTAGCCCTGAAAGCTCTTGCTGGTCCTCATCTCCCACTGGTAACCTCTGAAATGAACCACAAACACTTGGGCTCTGAACTTGTTTAGACACTCAAAGGTCCACACGTATCATCGCTTCCTTTCGCTACTTAACATCGGAGCTCAACACAGAAATTGCGAACGTCCAGCAATTGCTCCTACACTAAAGGTGCCAGCCCTGAAAGCTCCTGCTGGTCCTCATCTCCCACTGGTAACCTCTCAAGCGAACCACAAACACTTGGGCTCTGAACTTGTTTAGACACTCAAAGGTCGGGACGTATCATCGCTTCCTTTCGCTAATTAACGTCAGAGCTCAACACCAAAATTGCGAACGTCCAGCGATTGCTCCTACACTAAAGGTGCCAGCCCTGAAAGCTCTTGCTGGTCCTCATCTCCCACTGGTAACCTCTCAAACGAACCACAAACACTTGGCCTCTGAACTTGTTTAGGCTACCAAAACTTCCAACGTACACAGCCTCTCATGAGCAACCTGACCCAAATTCAAAACCGAAATTACGACCATCCAGCGATTGCTCCTACACTAATGGTGGCAGCCCTGAAAGCTCTTGCTGGTCCTCATCTCCCACTGGTAACCTCCAAAACGAACCACAAACACTTGGCCTCTGAACTTGTTTAGGCTACTAAAACTTCCAACGTACACAGCCTCTCCTACTCAATCGTGCCAAAATTCAACACAGAAATTGCGAACGTCCAGCGATTACTTCTACACTAAAGGTGCCAGCCCTGAAAGCTCTTGCTGGTCCTCATCTCCCACTGGTAACCTCTCAAACGAACCACAAACACTTGGGCTCTGAACTTGTTTAGACACTCAAAGGTCCACACGTATCATCGCTTCCTTTCGCTACTTCACGTCAGAGCTCAACACCGAAATTGCGAACGTCCCATCGATTGCTCCTACACTAATGGTGCCAGCCCTGAAAGCTCTTGCTGCTCCTCATCTCCCACTCGTAAACTCTAAAACGAACCACAAACACTTGGGCTCTGAACTTGTTTAGACACTCAAAGGTCCAGACGTATGATCGCTTCTTCTCAATAATTCACGTCATAACTCAAGACCGAAATTGCGAATGTCCAGCGATTGCTCCTACACTAAAGGTGCGAGCCCTGAAAGCTCTTGCTGGTCCTCATCTCCCACTGGTAACCTCTGAAATGAACCACAAACACTTGGGCTCTTAACTTGTTTAGCCTACTAAAACTTGCAACGTACACAGCCTCTCCTACTCAATCTTGCCAAAATTCAACACCGAAATTGCGAACGTCCAGCGATTGCTCCTACACTAATGGTGCCAGCCCTGAAAGCTCTTGCTGGTCCTCATCTCCCACTGGTAACCTCTCAAACGAACCACAAACCCTTGGCCTCTGAACTTGTTTAGACACTCTAAGGTCCACATGTATAATTACTTCCTTTCGCTAATTCACGTCGGAGCTCAACACCGAAATTGTGAACGTCCAGCGATTGCTCCTACACTAAAGGTGCCAGCCCTGAAAGCTCTTGCTGGTCCTCATCTCCCACTGGTAACCTCTCAAACGAACCACAAGCACTGGGCTCTGAACTTGTTTAGACACTCAAAGATCCAGACGTATCATCGCTTCCTTTCGCTAATTCACGTCAGAGCTCAACACCAAAATTGCGAACGTCCATCGATTGCTCCTACACTAAAGGTGCCAGCCCTGAAAGCTCTTGCTGGTCCTCATCTCCCACTGGTAACCTCCAAAACGAACCACAAACACTTGGGCTCTGAACTTGTTTAGGCTACTAAAACTTCCAACGTACACAGCCTCTCCTACTCAATCGTGCCAAAATTCAACACAGAAATTGCGAACGTCCAGCGATTACTCCTACACTAAAGGTGCCAGCCCTGAAAGCTCTTGCTGGTCCTCATCTCCCACTGGTAACCTCTCAAACGAACCACAAACACTTGGGCTCTGAACTTGTTTAGACACTCAAAGGTCCACACGTATCATCGCTTCCTTTCGCTACTTCACGTCAGAGCTCAACACCGAAATTGCGAACGTCCCATCGATTGCTCCTACACTAATGGTGCCAGCCCTGAAAGCTCTTGCTGCTCCTCATCTCCCACTCGTAAACTCTAAAACGAACCACAAACACTTGGGCTCTGAACTTGTTTAGACACTCAAAGGTCCAGACGTATGATCGCTTCTTCTCAATAATTCACGTCATAACTCAACACCGAAATTGCGAACGTCCAGCGATTGCTCCTACACTAATGGTGCCAGCCCTGAAAGCTCTTGCTGGTCCTCATCTCCCACTGGTAACCTCTCAAACGAACCACAAACACTTGGCCTCTGAACTTGTTTAGACACTCTAAGGTCCACATGTATAATTACTTCCTTTCGCTAATTCACGTCGGAGCTCAACACCGAAATTGTGAACGTCCAGCGATTGCTCCTACACTAAAGGTGCCAGCCCTGAAAGCTCTTGCTGGTCCTCATCTCCCACTGGTAACCTCTCAAACGAACCACAAGCACTGGGCTCTGAACTTGTTTAGACACTCAAAGATCCAGACGTATCATCGCTTCCTTTCGCTAATTCACGTCAGAGCTCAACACCAAAATTGTGAACGTCCATCGATTGCTCCTACACTAAAGGTGCCAGCCCTGAAAGCTCTTGCTGGTCCTCATCTCCCACTGGTAACCTCTCAAACGAACCACAAACACTTGGGCTCTGAACTTGTTTAGACAGTCTAAGGTCCAGATGTATCATCGCTTCCTTTCGCTAATTCACGTCAGAGCTCAACACCGAAATTCCGAACGTCCAGCGATTGCTCCTACACTAAAGGTGCCAGCCCTGAAAGTTCTTGCTGGTCCTCATCTCCCACTGGTAACCTCTCAAACGAACCACAAACACTTGGGCTCTGAACTTGTTTAGCCTACTAAAACTTCCAACGTACACAGCCTCTCCTGCTCAATCTGGCCAGAGCTGAACAGCGAAATTGCGAACGTCCAGCGATTGCGCCTACACTAAAGGTGCCAGCCCTGAAAGCTCTTGCTGGTCCTCATCTCCCACTGGTAACCTCTCAAACGAACCACAAACACTTGGGCTCTAAACTTCTTTAGCCTACAAAAAGATCCAACATACGTACACTCGCTCTCCAGCTCAATCTGGACAGAGCTCAGCACTGAAAGTGCAATGTCCAGTGATTGCTCCTGCTCTAAGAGTGCCAAGAGAAATCTGCTGCTGGTCCTACTGAAAATGTGCCAGCCCTGAAAGCTGTTACTGGTCCTCACCTCCCTGTGGTAACCTCTAAAACGAACCACAAACTCTTGGGCTCTGAACTTGTTTAGGCTCCTAAAAGGTCCAATATACATACGGTCACACTCCTGCTCGATCTGGCCAGAGCTCAGCACTGAAAGTGCAGAAGTCCAGCGATTGCTCCTACTCTAAACGTGCCAGCACAGAAATCTGTTGCTGGTCTTCATCTGCCTCTAATAACCTCTACAATAAGCCATAAACACTTCATCTCAGAATTTGTTTAGGCTCAAAATTTTCCAACCTACGCTCGCTCTCCTACTAAATCTTGCGAGAGCTCAACACTGAAAGTGGAAACGTCCAGCGATTGCTCCTACGCTAAAGGTGCCAGCCCTGACAGCTGCTCCTGGTCGTCATCTCCAACTGGTAACCTCTAATACGAACCACAAATACTTGGGCTCTGAACTTGTTTAGACTCCTAAAATTTCCAACATAAACTAGCTCTCCAGCTCAATCTGGCCAGAGCTCAACACTGAAATTGCAAACATCCAGCAATTGCTCCTACACTAAAGGTGCCAGCCCTGAAAGCTCTTGCTGGTCCTCATCTCCCACTGGTAACCTCTCAAACGAACCACAAACACTGGGCTCTGAACTTGTTTAAACACTCAAAGATCCAGACGTATCATCGCTTCCTTTCGCTAATTCACGTCAGAGCTCAACACCAAAATTGCGAACGTCCAGCGATTGCTCCTACACTAAAGGTGCCAGCCCTGAAAGCTCTTGCTGGTCCTCATCTCCCACTGTAACCTCTCAAACGAACCACAAACACTTGGCCTCTTAACTTGTTTAGACACTCTAAGGTCCACATGTATAATTGCTTCCTTTCGCTAATTCTCTTTGGAGCTCAACACCGAAATTGCGAACGTCCAGCGATTGCTCCTACACTAAAGGTGCCAGCCCTGAAAGCTCTTGCTGGTCCTCATCTCCCACTGGTAACCTCTCAAACGAACCACAAACACTTGGCCTCTGAACTTGTTTATACACTCAAAGGTCCAATTGTATCATCGCTTCCTTTCGCTAATTCACGTAGGAGCTCAACACCGAAATTGCGAACGTCCAGCGATTGCTCCTACACTAAAGGTGCCAGCCCTGAAAGCTCTTGTTGGTCCTCATCTCCCACTGGTAACCTCTAAAACGAACCACAAACACTTGGGCTCTGAACTTTTTTAGACACTCAAAGGTCCAGACGGATCATCGCTTCCTTTGTCTAATTCACGTCAGAGCTGAACACCGAAATTGCGAACGTCCAGCGATTGCTCCCAAACTAAAGGTGCCAGCCCTGAAAGCTCTTGCTGGTCCTCATCTCCCACTGGTAACCTCTCAAACGAACCACAAACACTTGGGCTCTGAACTTGTTTAGACAGTCTAAGGTCCAGATGTATCATCGCTTCCTTTCGCTAATTCACGTCAGAGCTCAACACCGAAATTGCGAACGTCCAGCGATTGCTCCTACACTAAAGGTGCCAGCCCTGAAAGTTCTTGCTGGTCCTCATCTCCCACTGGTAACCTCTCAAACGAACCACAAACACTTGGGCTCTGAACTTGTTTAGGCTACTAAAACTTCCAACGTACACAGCCTCTCCTGCTCAATCTGGCCAGAGCTGAACACCGAAATTGCGAACGTCCAGCGATTGCGCCTACACTAAAGGTGCCAGCCCTGAAAGCTCTTGCTGGTCCTCATCTCCCACTGGTAACCTCTAAAACGAACCACAAACACTCAGGCTCTGAATTTGTTTAAACACTCAAAGGTCCAGACTTATCATCGCTTCCTTTCGCTAATTCTCTTTGGAGCTCAACACCGAAATTGCGAACGTCCAGCGATTGCTCCTACACT
Organism: Gavia stellata; assembly: GCF_030936135.1. Lineage (NCBI taxonomy): Eukaryota > Metazoa > Chordata > Aves > Gaviiformes > Gaviidae > Gavia > Gavia stellata. The sequence goes on from NW_026777014.1 coordinate 5,234, forward strand.
AAAGGTGCCAGCCCTGAAAGCTCCTGCTGGTCCTCATCTCCCACTGGTAACCTCTCAAACGAACCACAAACACTTGGCCTCTGAACTTGTTTAGACACTCTAAGGTCCACATGTATCATTGCTTCCTTTCGCTAATTCACGTCGGAGCTCAACACCAAAATTGTGAACGTCCAGCGATTGCTCCTACACTAAAGGTGACAGCCCTGAAAGCTCTTGCTGGTCCTCATCTCCCACTGGTAACCTCTAAAACGAACCACAAACACTGGTCTCTGAACTTGTTTAGACACTCAAAGGTCCACACGTATCATCGCTTCCTTTCCCTAATTCACGTCAGAGCTCAACACCAAAATTGCGAACGTCCAGCGATTGCTCCTACACTAAAGGTGCCAGCCCTGAAAGCTCTTGCTGGTCCTCATCTCCCACTGGTAACCTCTAAAACGAACCACAAACCCTTGGGATGTGAACTTGTTTACGCTACTAAAACTTCCAACGTACACAGCCTCTCCTGCTCAATCGGGCCAGAGCTCAACACCAAAATTGCGAACGTCCAGCGATTGCTCCTACACTAAAGGTGCCAGCCCTGAAAGCTCTTGCTGGTCCTCATCTCCCACTGGTAACCTCTCAAACGAACCACAAACCCTTGGGCTCTGAACTTGTTTAGGCTACTAAAACTTCCAACGTACACAGCCTCTCCTGCTCAATCTGGCCACAGCTCAACATCGAAATTGCGAACGTCCAGCGATTGCTCCTACACTAAAGGTGCCAGCCCTGAAAGCTCTTCTGGTCCTCATCTCCCACTGGTAACCTCTACAACGAACCACAAACACTTGTGCTCTAAACTTCTTTAGCCTACAAAAAGATCCAACATACATACACTCACTCTCCAGCTCAATCTGGCCAGAGTTCATCACTGAAAGTGCAATGTCCAGTGACTGCTCCTGCTCTAAGAGTGCCAGGAGAAATCTGCTGCTGGTCCTCATCTGCCTCTAATAACCTCTAAAACAACCTATAAACACTTGGTCTCCGAATTTCTTTAGGCTCACAAAATTTCCAACATATGCTCGCTCTCCTGCTCAATCTGGCCAGAGCTAAGCACTGAAAGTGCAAACATCCAGCAATTGCTACCACTCTATGAGGTGCCAGCCCTGAAACCTGTGCTGGTCCTCATCTCCCTCTGATAACCTCTAAAACGAGCCACAAACACTTGGGCTCTGATCTTGTTTATCCTAATAAAATTTCCAAAACACACTCACTCTCCTGCTCAATCTGGACAGAGCTCAGCACTGGCATTGCAAACGTCCAGCGATTGCTCCTACTCTAAATGTGCCAGCCCTGAAAGCTGTTACTGGTCCTCACCTCCCTCTGGTAACCTCTAAAACGAACCACAAACTCTTGGGCTCTGAACTTGTTTAGGCTCCTAAAAGGTCCAATATACATACGGTCACACTCCTGCTCGATCTGGCCAGAGCTCAGCACTGAAAGTGCAGAAGTCCAGCGATTGCTCCTACTCTAAACGTGCCAGCACAGAAATCTGTTGCTGGTCTTCATCTGCCTCTAATAACCTCTACAATAAGCCATAAACACTTCATCTCAGAATTTGTTTAGGCTCAAAATTTTCCAACCTACGCTCGCTCTCCTACTAAATCTTGCGAGAGCTCAACACTGAAAGTGGAAACGTCCAGCGATTGCTCCTACGCTAAAGGTGCCAGCCCTGACAGCTGCTCCTGGTCGTCATCTCCAACTGGTAACCTCTAATACGAACCACAAACACTTGGCCTCTGAACTTGTTTAGACTCCTAAAATTTCCAACATAAACTAGCTCTCCAGCTCAATCTGGCCAGAGCTCAACACTGAAATTGCAAACGTCCAGCAATTGCTCCTACACTAAAGGTGCCAGCCCTGAAAGCTCTTGCTGGTCCTCATCTCCCACTGGTAACCTCTAAAACGAACCACAAACACTTGGGCTCTGAACTTGTTTAGACTCCTAAAAGGTCCAACATACATTCCCTCTCCTGCTCAGTCTGGCCATAGCTCAACACTGAAATTGCAAACGTCCAGCGATTGCTCCTACTCTAAACGTGCCAGCACAGAATGATGATCTGCTCCATAACCTTCCCCGGCACCAAGGTGAGGCTGACAGGCCTGTAGTTCCCAGGATCCTCCTTCTGGCCCTTGTTGTATAATGGCGTCACTTTTGCTAACCTCCAGTCCACCGGGACGTCCCCAGTAAATGTAGTTCCTGTAGGTGATTGTAACATGTTCCCCCCTCCCCCAAGCCTTTGGGTCGCCTTTGGGTGAGGCCTTGAACCTTCCACATGTGTTTTGTTGCACTCTCACAATCCTCCATTTCCCTTTGGGCACTCGGAAAGCTGTTAGCCCCCACCTAGGAGCCCTCTGTGCAGATTTGAGCACCTCAAAGAGCTTTCCAGGCTTGTTTTGGTGCCTCCGTGAGCCCTCTGTGTGCATTTAGGTGCCTGGGGAACCCTTTTGTGTTTGTTTTGGACGCTGCCTGACCCTGTTACAGGATTCTCTGCACCTCCCACAAAGCTTTGATTTGCCTTTGGTTCTGCCGCAGAGTCCTCCAAGTGCCTCAGGGTGTGCCCAGGTGCTGGAACTTACAGAATGGAACCTGAGGTATCCTCGACCTCATCCACAAGAGCAGCTATGATAAGGGTTGGTTTCAAGGAATGCATGGAAAGGGCGGTGCCTCCTCACATCCCTACAGCCATGGCTCAGACCCAGGCAGTACAGGGGCGGAGGTGGCTGCTGCTCCACCATGAAGCTACAGCCTCACACACCTCCACCACCACCATCACCATGGCCTTCTCACGAGAGCTGCACCCCTCACCCGAAAGTGCTCTCCTGCCCCACAGTGCCATTGAAGATCAGCTCCGCAGACCAGAAATCACCCCAAACACTGCCCCACTGTAGAGTGTCTTCCCCCTCCCACCCCCCCGAATCTGCCCCACCACAGTCTACCCCACAGCTTCTGACTAAGCCCCATCCCAGGAACAGCCCCCACCACAGAGCAAGTGCCCGCACACAGCCCCAGCACAGAGAAGACATGCCCTCTCACTCGCAGCCCCCACAGTCCCGTGGTTTCCCGCAGAACTGCCCTACAGCCCCACAGCTACCCTGCAGCAGCTCCCACAAGGCCCAGAAGGAGTTTGTTGCTTGCTGGGTTCTGATTTGCCATGCTGGCTGCCCCCTGCCCAGCCCTCAAAGGCCCAGGGGGGCTCTAATGGCACTTGAAGAGGTGCTGAGGGGGCTCCAGCTATGGCTTGCAGGTCCCTGGTGCCCCTTGGGACCTTCCCCAGGGCACCTACCTGAGCTGGGGAGGTGGTCAGAAAGTGCTGAGGGAAGGGGAGCTGGAAACATGCCCCAGAGAAGAGCCATTTCTCCCCTTGCCTTGGTGGGCTGGGAGCAAGACATGAGGGGCTTCTGCTGTGTCCATGCCCCTGATGTGGACTTCTGCCCCCCCAAGCATGTGGGAAACTGGGACTAGGTCTCTAGAGGAGCGGGTGATGGGGCAAAGTCTGTTCTATGGTGATCCAGGGATGGCTGGGACAAGGGGGCTGGTGTCAGCAGGGGTGGCTGTGGTGCCCACCCATGGTGGGGGTTAGCCAGGAGAAGTCGGTTGCAGGGCAGATTGCCCAAGGCATGGGGAACCAGCACCCAAGGCAGAGGAGTATGTTGCATGTCCCCCTGCCCGCACTCCCGGACAACAGAACAAAGCCCCTCCAGTGTGGGGCCTGGGAAAGGCAGAGCATCCAGCAGGGCTGGGACTTGAGGAGTGCCCAAGCTGGAGAAATGGGCTGCCAGAATTCTCGTCCTCTACAACAAAAGGAAATGCAAAGTCCTGCTGCTGGGGAGGAATAGCTCTGTACACCAGTAAAGGCTGGGGGCTCACCAGTAGCTTTACAGCAACTCGGTCTTTGTGGGCTCAAGCTGAACATGAGCCGCTAACGTGCCCTTGTGCAAGGGAAGGCCAAGGGCTGCATTAGGAAGAGCTTGGCCAGCATGTTGGTGGAGGTGATCCATCCCCTCTACTCAGCACTGGTGAAGCCATGTGTGGAGTGTTGTGCTCATTTTGGTGGTCCCCAGTAAAAAAAAGACATAGATGCACTGTTCATCTTTTCAGCATACTTAAAAAATCCACCTGGTATCAGAAATCTTCTTGTAGTTCTTTCTCTTCAGCTCTCACCCTTCTCATGGATAAAGTCAGGCTGGCTACAGGTTTTGCACAAAAAGCATTTAGCGGCCTAGTTCCAGATTTATGCTTGCTGTAGACCTTCTAATTCAAAGGCACAGCCTCAAAAAGTCATTCCTGGAGGTGACTAAATGTTAGGTGTCTCTCTGTTTCTGCTTAAAGATCCTATCTGCTTAGATATGTGCCCTCATCATCCCTGCCCTTTCCTGGGGGGATACCACATGGGAGTCCTCTTAAGACTCCAGGTGAAGATATTTGACAAATATTCTGAGGAAACGCCCATTTACTCTAAAGCATAAGTGATTCTCATCAGTTAGGAACAGGATACCAAACAGGGGACACACATGATCTGAGTTTTGACAGGGAGTCCTTTTTTTCCAGGTACTTGGAAAAACTTCTGTCTTTCACAACTTATAGGTGGACTGGATGAATCCAGACAACAAAGTGCAACAGTGCCACTCAGGGGTTTAACTTAACTAGTATTATCTTAATATTGTCCCAACAAGACAGAAATGAGGGGTGTGAAGTAATGGACCAAAACTGGTATCTAAGCTTGATGTAACTCTTAGAAAAATATTAAAAAAACTAGTAAGCCAGCCATACTTCTCTTTGGAGGTTTTTAAAAGAAGATGGAGGAGAGAGTGTACCTCTTGACCGTTAGAAAAGCAGTTGGATCAGAAGCACTGTGATTTTCCACTATGGCACATCATCAGCATGTCAAGAATGACACTGACGAAAAGTGCTAGTCCATGCTCCTACAGGAGTACTGATCCGGTGGTTTTGGGAGCCAAGTATGTAATGGGAGGTGGGGTTTCAATCACCTCTTTCATGCCTCTCAATTTACCTTTTTACTCCCTACATTTAATTGCTTTCTTACCCTCGGCTTCACCTAATTGGATTCTAGGCACGTCTGTTTCTTGTGACACCTCTGCAAAGCTGCTAGAAGGTTGTTGCTATACGCTCTGCTGTTATACCCTTGACCAATATTAGAGTAATTAAGTTAACTCAGCATAGGCATGAGTTGTTCTAGAGTTGCAAGTGGTGTTGGCTGTTGGCCACAGCAGCCAGCAGCACAGAAAGCAGAGAAAGCATAACAGCAGAAAAAGGCAAGCTCATTTTGTGGTAATAAAAATGCTTCTAGGGATTTACTGAAATTTTTTTGGATATACTGAACCAGAGAATTCCCATTCCCTCCCTACAAGCCCACTGCCTGGGAACTCCAGGCTGCTTTAGTTTCTGGATTTTTATACCAGACAGAATGGTAGGTTTCACTGTAATCTTAGCAATAGATTGGAATACACTAAGGACTAATAAGACACTTTGCCAGCATAAAGCATTGCTGAGATTTGAGAAAGTTGCTTAGTGACTGACTGTTGCCCTCCTCTGCTCTGCTGGTATCAGGAAGATTGTTTGGCATTGTGTCTGTTGTTACTCAAAAGACACAATATGCCAGAAATCATTTACAGATTAAAGGACCAGAGCTTGATGGGCAGAACTCAGATCCACATCTCAAATCCTGTGTTCAGTTTTGGGCCCCTCACTCCAAGAAGGACATTGAGGTGCTGGAGCATGTCCAGAGAAGGGCGACGAAGCTGGTGAGGTGTCTGGAGCACAAGTCTGATGAGGAGCAGCTGAGGGAACTGGGGTTGTTCAGTCTGAGGAAGAGGAGGCTGAGGGGAGACCTTATTGCTCTCTACAATTACCTGAAAGGGGGTTGCAGAGAGGTGGGTGTTGGTCTCTTCTCCCAAGTGACAAGCGACAGGACAAGAGGAAATGGCCACAAGTTGTGCCGGGGAGGTTCAGGCTGGATATTAGGAAAAATTTCTTTACTAAGAGTGGTAAGACACTGGAATACACTACCCAGGGAAGTGGTGGAGTCACAATCACCGGAGGTGTTCAAGGAACGTGTGGACAAGGCATGGTGGGACATGGTTTAACGGGCATGGTGCTGTTAGTTGATGGTTGGACCTGAAGATCTTACAGGTCTTTTCCAACCGTAGTGATTCTGTGATTCTGTGTACTGAGCTGAGTGAGACGTGTTGATGCTTGTCCATCTGTGTGACATTACCATGTTTCTGGATAAGACTGAAAGTCACAGAGAAATAGATTTGATTCATGGCAGCTTTTATCCTTAATGACAATCCCTGTGCCCTTTACTGTGTGCATTTTAATTAGGTGCTGCAGAAAGCAGCAGCAAGATGACGTTTTATATCTGGTTATATGCAGGCACAACCTCTGTTCATCTGCCTCGGTCCATTGCCACCATCTCAGTACCTGGAATCCCCAGAAGAGGGAACTGACTTGCCAGCAATCAGTGCAAGAGGTCATTTTTTTATATCTCCTTCCAAATCTCTCTCTTTCTCACAGCTCTGCAGGAAGTGGCCAGAAACCTGAGTACATTCCCCATATGGAGACTGAGTTTCAGATGTTGTGTTAGATTAATCCCTACCATTTATTTATTTATTGTAGGCTGGAATGTTTTGCCAGCCTGTATCATGGCCAGTTTCTCAAAGTGGGAGATAATCATAAACCCCAGGATCTGCCTCGGTGTGACTGGCCTACTCTGCTAATGAGTAGGTAATTCATAGTTGACTCAGGGTTTATTTTATGTCAATAAAGAGTTTAGATTAATGAATTACCAAGGAAATGCTGTGTGAAGTCTTTATAAAGCTCCAGGTTTGCACTGGGAGCTCTGACTGCTAGGTGGTCTGAGTGCTAAGAAGAAGAGAGAAAGTCTGAGACACACAAAAGAAAGAGAACGACCAAACCGGAGAAAATAAAATATATTTGGGTTAGGAAAGGCTACACTTTGCAGGCACTATGAAAGGCTTTCTTTGCTTTACAGTCTTTGCAGTCCTTTTACTGGTGCACAGCTCCCAGGCAGTCTACGTTCAGGTGAGTTTTCTGCTCTTTAATTTCTTGGTATTACAAGTTCAGCAAAGCACTGATATTATGTGAAGTGGTGTGGCTGCAACAGGAATCTTGAACTAAACTAATAGACCTGAATTTTTGCTTTGCTCTGGCTTGATATCCAACTCCATGTCCCTATGGTCCAGTTTTTCTTTCTGTAAAATGGTTCAGGTATTACTAACATTCTGCTGCAGTTTAACTAACTTCACCAGCCATATCACTGCTCTGAAATTGCTTGCTGACTAAGCCGTTGCATTTCCAGAGTTTTCTTTTGCACATAATCCCATGTGTTGTGAAACTGCAAGAATTGAGGACACCTCTAACTTTATAGAATGATGTGAACAAGATGTGACAAAAGAGAACTTGTCTTGTCTTGCCTGCTTCTAGGAAGTTCTTTTATGAAAATGATCTGCAAGCTATGTGCTGGAGCCTGCACACATATGACATATAAAAAAAGGTGGAAGAAATGCTTAGCTGGATCCAATGAAATATTAATAGGCAGATAAGCTATTAGGGGAGGCTATATCAATTTTCCAAAATACACAGCACCTATGACTGATATTACATGCAACATGGAAGCAGTTAAGAGGGTACTTCAGTGCTCTTGTCTGTACTTGGGAGTGTGTTGGATCTGTCTGCGCTTATTCTTAGAAACGGTTTGGGAGATTTCAGTTTGATTGCAATGTAAATAACTTTCTCAGAGTGCCAAGAGAACAAATTATTGACTCTCTTCACATGCGCGCAGTAGGTTTTCAGGGACAAGGTACTGTCTTTGCGCCTTGAAATATGCTCTTTTTCTCCTTTGGTTGTCAGAGATATTCAGAGATAGCAGGTTTCAGCTATTCCTTTCTTCCAAACCATTCTTTAACATTTAGAGTCTCCAGGGGAACAGATAGCTTCCTACTTAATGAAAAAAAATCTTAGTTTTCCACTTGGAGGCATAAAAAAAGTAACTAAATGAGAATAGCTGTTTCTAGGTTGGGTAAAAGTATAGAAAATGCAGCTCTGGAGTTTTAGCTCCTCTTTGTAGTTTGAATTATTATCTCATTAATCATTAAATCTGCATCTTCCCCAATATATGAGCAGCGTACTCAGCATGTGTGTTACACTCCTTTCACTTGGACTAGTTGAGGTCCCTAAGGTCTGACTAATTACTCACTGCATAAATTTGGCTTATGCTCTTGTTTTCCGAATTTCTTCCCAAGACTTCCTTTCTCTCTCCCATAATATGTCAGAAGTTGTTCATTTAACAAAATGTTTTGCAAAGCAGAATTGAAGTTCATTTGACTTGATATCATGTTTCTGAAGACCCAGTATCGCTATCTTGATGCTTTCCATCACAGATCTTGAATTAATATGATGGAAGTTGGAGGAAGATGGTTTACTAGGTGTGGAGTAAAACCAAAAAAGCTACAGAGATGGATTGTTTTGGCCTGCACTATTTCTGTGATAAAATCTCTTAATTCAGCAACACAATATGCACTTTCGCCTTGGAGGCAAGATTCTGCTCAGATTGAGCTCTCTCTAATACATCTTTCTTATCGGGGAGTGGGGGGGTGCGGGGGGGGGGGGGGGGGTTTGAGTTTTTTTTGTTGTTCCTTTGTTGTTTTTTGTCACCAGGACATAAATGTCTCAGGGTTCACTCCTACTTTCTACTTTCTCTGAAACTGTACCTGTGGAAAGCCATCCATTTTTATTTCTCTGGTTTATGCTTTTGAGGTCTGTGACCAACAGCTGAATCTAGAACTGCATTTATACAGGAAAAGTTAATTTTTCATAGCCAGCCATGACTGATAAATTAACCTGAGTAAAAAATCATAAACTTATTGCAAGTAGAAAAGAGTTTGACTTCAAGTAAATGCATGTCTAGAGTTTTTCTGATTGGGTTTTTTTAATTCTTTAACACCAAAATTATGTGATTCTGTAAAAAACCCCCAACAACAGCCCTTATAACAGCCTTCCGGTACATGAAGGGAGCGTACAAGAAAGTTGGAGAGAGACTTTTTACAAGGGCATGTAGTGATAAGGCAAGGGGTAATGGCTTTAAACTGAAAGAGAGTAGATTTAGATTAGCTATAAGGAAGAAATTCTTCACCGTGGGGGTGGTGAGGCACTGGAAGAGGTTGCCGAGAAAAGCTGTGGATACCCCAACCTTGGAATTGTTCAAGGCCAGGTTGGATGGGGCTTTGTGCAACCTGGTCTAGTGGAAGGTGTCCCTGCCCATGGCAGGGGGGTTGGAACTAGATGATCTTTAAGGTCCCTTGCAGCCCAAACCATTCTATGAAACCAAAACCAACTACCCTCCCCCCGCCTCTCACACGATTCAACATTGGGCTCATAAGACTATGAAACAAGTAGCGATATTTGGTCTCATGCTGTCTCATTAACAGATGCACAGGGTCTAGCAATCTAAAACATGGAGTAGTATTTCCCAGAATACTATCCCAGCCTCCTTGAAACTCTTGGTATGAGCTTTGAGTCAGCAGTGTCATATTTATACTGCTGATAACTTGTGTTCCATTAATTGTGTGGACAAGTTTTAAATTAATGGAAACTTACCTTGGGGTAAGGGATTTCAGCTCTTAACAATGCATAATGTGAAGGAATAGCTCGTTTTGCGTAGTTAGAGCCTGCCACATGACAGCCAACACTTGAAGTTCTCTACTGGTGTATTAGAAGAAAGAGTGAACAAAATAAGTTTCCATTTACCTCCATTCAACTCATGATTTTTTAAATCTCTACCATGTATTGCCCAGTCAGCTCTCTTCTAGGCCAAAGATTCCCAGCCTGTATCTTTTGACCCCAGATTTTATGGGTATCTATCTCTCATGGGAGTAAGAAATGCCCTAATTCTGCCTCCATCCATTGTGATATATAATGAAAGCCCTGACTAGCCAGCTAGGTCTCACTGCTGCTCTAAAAGGTCTTTGCCTTGAAGAGCTGATCACTTTGCCCTCAGTCAGCACTGATTTTTATCTAGGCTTTGTTTCAACAGTGTCTTTTCCCTATAGTATAGTTTTTGGGTGAGCTCATGGTTGAAATGGAATGGATTTGCCTAAGGGCTGACTTCTTGACAACTTTTTTTTTTCTGGTTCTCTTTACATAGGATGGAGACTTGAAATTCTCCCTTGAGTCCGTGAAGAAGTTAAAGGAGCTTATGAATGAGAACAGACATATTAACCCTCGCATGGTGGTTTCAGTGACTAACTATTCTCCATGTGGTGAAAAAGATCTCCCTGAGGAGTTCCAATCTGTGTGCAAAAGAGAAGATGCATCCATGATTTTTGAGAGGCTGAGTATGTAGCTCATATTGCATAGTTGCCATTTTCATCACACTTTTCAACTTTAAACATTCCGATAGCAGCAAGCAAAGAAGTGTAATTACTGTTCTGTCACTTCTAAAGCAGCTGAGAGAATCCATGCTACCTTTCTACTACCCCTTTTACAACTGCACTAGCTGTGAGCCCCCTACAAGAAAATTCCTGCTGTGCTGAGCTTAGCTGTAGCCTGTACAGATCAGGCTGCTGTACCCATGTAAAAATCTTCCTCCAAGTAGTTGCACAATAACTTACATGACTTAAAGTGAGAAAGCACATGATCTCCTCTGGCTTACAGGAAAAGCAGGGTTATATCATTCAGTTCTAGCTAACTACTAGTTGTGTGCAAGTCTAATTGCTTTCTCTAATCAGTGTAGAAGAAGGTGTTTTTCCAGGTAGTCAAAAGAGGTGGGAGATGTAAATGAGGTGAATCACTCTTTGGCATGATTTGTCTCCAAGATGCACATAGCGATTCTTGAACTGTCTGCTACAGTTTCTGCTTTTATATTTTATTATGTTGCATTTATCTACTGTCCAATAAAATGGACACTTTAGGAAGAAATACTGCCAATACTGCGGATGTTGTGATTCTACAACCCACATCCCCACCACCCTTCCACAAGAAGTCCTATTGTTCTCTTGCCTCCACATGTTCCCATTGTTTTCCCAAAGAATTCAGGTTTGATTTAATTCTGTAAGCCAGATTTTTGCAAGAAGTAATTTTAGTTATACCAGTAATAACTTCAAGGAAAGTTAAAACTCAAAACATTAATGAAAAGGAGTCTCCAAATCCCTTGATATGTGGCTCTGCTCTTCAAGAAATTCTTTTGCCATCTCATTGAAACCCTCTCTTTTCTCTCTACCAGACTTGGCTGTCCAAGAAGCTGATTTGTGTGAAATCTGTGCCAATGCTGCCTGCGCTGGTTGCTTTTGAATAAGAATGAAACAATCCAAAGAAGATGTGTCAAGCTAGGAAGTTTGTTCATTCATATTTCAAGATCGCATACTTTCACAAATCAATATTTGGGCTCCATCTCAACTACAGTCAAACTGGAGCTGCTAGCTCATGTAGACATAATCAGGGTAGTCCTGAAGCAGATGGATCAGGTGCCACCAGGAGTGCAGTTCTGGCAACAAGGAGACTGTAAACCTCATCTGATAGGTTTCAGTTCTGCATGAGTTGTGTTGCACTGGAATGAAAATGTCCTGGGCACAGTTTCTTTTTCCACTATATTTTCTGGATTAGAACACGATGGGTGAAACTGAGCAGTCTCCTGCAGCCTTTTTAATATCTAAATCTGCCTGTGATTTGGCCTCTTCTACACATAACACCCAGTGGCATTGGGTTATCATCTTTTCCAGCCCATGCTTTCCAGTGTGTTGGATAACTATCTCTCCACCTGTAGGTCTGCATGTGGCATACATATGTCTGTAACAGAACTGCAGCAAGTAACTTGGGAACAAGTTATTGGTGTTTAGCAACACTTTCATACCCAGAAAATTCTCAGTCTGTTACTTGTACTAATTGTTGCCAGGTTAGGAAATGGATGTAGAGGAGCACAGGAACACTTTCTACATAGCTGTATGGAAGCTCCCTTCTTTTGACAGATATTCATATTCATTAAGCTCTATTTAGGAGAAAGGAAGTCCAAACTGCAATGCTGGAATCACTTTGAAATTAAAACATTGCCTTGTGTTTATTTATTGGTGGCAAGATTGTGAAGAAAGGATCTGCCCATGTTTATACACTGTATATGAAATAAAAGCTAGTAATAATTGGGGGGGGGTGTTTATGTTTTTGCTGTGTTTTGGGGTGGGGATTTTTTTTCGTGATAGTCTGCTTGCCTACTTGCTTTTCTCCTATGTAAGGTCTTTTATGTCTGGGTCTTCACTGGAATAAAAGATATCTTGTTAATATTGTCCTGAACTTAAAACAATTTGTGGTCCTTCTATGGATCATAGTAATATAAGACTACATCATAGCTTTTAAATTAATCCCTTTTACTTTTAACCATTGAATTATTATCTCCATTTCATATATATGGGACCCTCAACTCGGCAACTAAGTTCTCAAAAGACTGTTAACACTATAAAGCTAAGCACTTATCCCAGGAACCCGTTTCATTTGACAGAAAAGCTATATGGGTGCAGAAAAGAATTCCTCATGTCCAGTATGTTGATTACTCTATGACAAAAAAACATCCAAGAGCAAATGCCCTAGAGAGAGTCTCACACTAAGGCTGTTGCTGCTGCCTTGAAATTGGCACCTCTGGGAAACTAGATTTCCTGACTCAGAATACTGCCTGGGTTTATTTTAACCATAAAGTTATTTCTCTGCATATATAAATGTGGCTTATTATTTTCTATTAAAACTAACTCGACAAATCATTAAGTCTTAGCACAACAGCTTGGAGCAGCTCATGTAGAGAGGACAGGTTATGCATTTTGCAAGGAAGAGTTGCTGGCAACAAGACTAGAACCAACATCTCCCTCCTGATATGCTGCCACTGTTCAAGCGGGGTGAGAGGGCTGGACTGGGGACCCTCATCTGTGTTCTCCCACAAACATTCTGCCCCTTTGCATACAGTGCCTGCCATTAACAGGCGCACCACAGACTGATTGTGGTCTAGTGTCTCGAGCACTGTCTTGACATACAAGAAAAGGTGGTTAAAAGAGGGATTCAGACCTCTGTTTTGCACTTGCTGTATGAGATTTCTAGTATTGGGGGTTATACAGAAGGAGGGTTGTGTCCCTGGGCGGGGGGGGGGAGGAGAGGGGGCACACAATAAAGGAAACAAACCAAGAAAGACAAGAAACAACAGGCAGGAGTGGAGTTCCAGTTTTGCAGCAGGCTGTAGAAAGCCCACTAGAGAAACCAAATTTTGAGGACTGCATTTTCCAACAGTCTGTGGGATCTGGGACTGTAGTCACAGCATACTCAGAGCAGAGCAAAGATTTCATCAGGCTGGGTTACCCGCTTGTCCACCGACCCTCTGTCACTGCACACAGTCTGTGGGAAACACCCTGCAGGCTTCATGCTTGTGCAGAAACCCCAGGCTGACTTGCTGAACTGCTAATGCTACGTTAAGAGACATACTAGCCACTGGAGGTGTGTGTGTATTAACTAGTAGGGTGTTATTACTTTAATGAAGATTTATTTGCTTTAAGAAGTAACCACCATGGGAAATGCTAGAAGTGGTCCTCCACACAGGAAAGCTTCACTCTCCTCCTCTGACCCTGTACTCATCAGCATCACCTTCAAGGCCAGCATATTAAACACACACACAATGACAGAGCAAATGAAGGAAAAACAAGATAAATTTCAAAGAAATATCCTCTAGTTTTCATTGCCTTTAATGACAGAGATAAGAAAAGGTCTTCAGGTAATCACAGCCTTTTGCTTAGAAGCAGTAAGCTGCTGGCTCAGCTCGGTTATCTCACCTAGTTGCACCTTTCGAGGGTAGAGGGGAAGAACCTTCCTAAATTGTAACATTAGCCAATATCCTCAGGTGAGTGTCAGATACCCTGAGATTAACAACATAGTTTCAGTCCATTTTTCATCCCATGGCCTCACCTTAAAGTGTGTTCAAGGGCAAGCAAACTTAGGTTGTTTGCTGATGTAGGTGTATAAAGCCCTGCCAATGCCCAGTGAGCAGGTATCTGTGCAAACACTCTGCTTCCCTATACAGCTCTACTCTTTGTCCTGAGACATAGCAGACATTCATAAACAACCTTTGTGTCAGGGGAGTCTGGGCATGAGAACTGCCTTGCATCCCTGCCCAGATGAAAGCACAGAGATGGCTCAGAGACCTGGCTGAGAACTTCGTATGTTGGCATAACAGACAGAATTTTAGCATGATTGCTTGGGCTGAAACCTGGGAAAAGTAACAAGTGTTAAGCAAATATTATATAAGCTTTTTGTAATTTGTTGGTCAACATAAAGAAATTCTAAACAGGTGATTGTTCTATTTTGAAAAAGCATGTTTCACGGCAAGAATGTAACACAACTGAGTGGCATAAACACACTGACGTCACTTAGGAAAGAATAGACAGTTGCACACTAATTGCCTTTGTTTTTCTCCATTTTGATTTAAAATTATCAAGGGAAGGAAATGTGATTTTTAGAGCATGAGTTTTTGAGAACCTTTGTGATATAGGACCCTGACACTGAAAGGGATTTTGCATAAAAGAAACTGTATTCTATTTATATGAGAAGTCTGTAAAAACCACACATTGTAGAGAATAATGCTATGAACTGGTCCAGTATCCTCACCCATACTAAGAAATAAATAGGCTTGTAAAAACAACAATAAAAAAGCCCTACAGACCCTTTTAAGGATCATTGCCATAACCTCAAACTAATGTGAAATGTAGTATGAGACCTTAAATAGAACCAACATATAAGAATTAAAAATATTCAGGTGATAATTAAGGGAAGCTGTCCCTGACTAAACAGTGTCAGATGAATTAAAGACTAAAGAGTTGGGGTGTTTTTCCAATGCTGTCTGGCTTTTTTCCTTCCATAACTGAGTTAAGTGGATCCTGTTCAAAGCAAGTTTATTACATAAATTCAGTCTTGAGTTTTAGTACTTTTCCCCTGTAATTTAATAGCTTTTGACTTTCAGAAAATATTTTAGTGGGCAATTTTATGCAAAGTGTCCCACAAAGATACACTAAAAGCCATTTGATAAGTTACAGGGCTGGACTGCTGCCTTTGCACAGTGTATTTTATCAGAGGTATGCAATGATACATTTCTGATTTATGGCTTTTAATGCAAATTGAAATTGTCACCTTTGCTCTGCTCTCTGTGATGCCAATGGAAACTTAATCAACCAGGAAATAGAAACTCATTATTGAAAGCTGAATTTATCTCACGAATTTCCTGCAACGAGCTCTTCTAACATTTCTAGTACTTCCGTTTTATGTTCACATCCCTTGAGAACAAGTTTTACTATGCTATTTAATTCTGACCTTAAAATGTGATTTTAAATTTTGGTCTAACACTGGAATTAAAAAAACTTATGAGAGAACACCCAGGAAATATGCATTTTGATGCTGGGCTATAAAAACAGAAGAATTTTCCAACTTTGTACCTGGAACTCCTAAAAATGGGTACAGGTCATACATTCCCTTGTATGCATGCAGCTGAGGAGTTCTCTCTTCTATGATCTTATAGATTATCTGTTGAGATTTGGGGTTTTCCTGAAAGTCCCACCTCCTGGATTTACAGGATTGGAGAAGAGTTTCAGTTTGTTTTTAACACAGAGAAGTGAGGGGTTTAAGCTTTTTGGTTAGGAATGAAAGGTTTAGGGTATGTCTTGAGCACACATTGGAGCACAAATAATGTCAGAATTTTATGATTTTACCAAAAGCTGAGAACTGGTGGGCCAGACTGAAGATTTTTGAGAGCTTAGGTACATGAGCTTCCCAAGGGAAGAAACTTCAATGCGTAGGTTGCAGACTGTGACGCCCAGAGCCAAAGCAGAGGGACAGACCCCATTCCTTACGTATAGGCTTAGATTACACAGGTGAGTGTCTCAAGAAAATTCTGTCAGCCTTTGACTTTTGCTCCTCAAACTGCTGAAACCTCTTCATGGTCAAGGGCACACAATAGAATCTGGAGAGCTTGATAGTCAGCAGTTTTAACATCTCTCTGATGGCTCAAAGAGATCCATAACAATCTTCTTTTGTTTGGTCAGGCCCCTGTGTATGCAATATCCATCATGTCGTGTGCGTTCCTATCATTCCTTCTCAGAAGG
The DNA here is from genome assembly GCF_030936135.1 of Gavia stellata. Lineage (NCBI taxonomy): Eukaryota > Metazoa > Chordata > Aves > Gaviiformes > Gaviidae > Gavia > Gavia stellata. The sequence goes on from NW_026777014.1 coordinate 21,431, forward strand.
TAGTCTGTGCTCTTCATCCAGTTATTTATTTGGGCTGTGTTGAAGAGTTCACAGGGGAGTTCCACAACATGAAGCAGGCCGTGCCTGGTACAGTGAGTCAGAAACATCTCTGTTTTTTCTCATAAATAGTGCCGTGTTTTCCTAAGAAGCAAGTTAGACTGAGCTTTACAACACATCATTCTCTTTGGAGAAGTCAGGACTGCCACTTGCTATCATTTATTGTCTACGTGTTTCCTTCATTTCCTGCCTCCTATTTACAATGTGATCAAAGTTACTGAGCTGTGATACAAAAAAGTGACTTGTCTCATTCACTGAGTTTTCTTCTGTATGAATAGTGAACAAATGTTCTTTTTCTGAAGATAAAAACAATGATTTACCTTGTCATGACACACAGTATCTTTTCTTTGAAATTATTTCTGCCTTTCATTCAACTGAGAAAAGTTTTTATGAGTATTCCTGTCTCCAGTTAGTACTTCTCAAACTGAGCTGAGGTTAAGCTGAGGTTCACCATATCCTTTCTATGGTATCATAAATGCTTCACATTCTTTCACGTAGTCATCCAGAGTTGCGGTTATGGAACTATGGTATTGAAAGGGACTGCAGTCCCAATACATCTGGGAGCTATAGCTAAAAATGAGGAATGAGTGAATTAGGAAGAGGACTTTTACATGGATTATCTTCTGAGCCATCTGCTTTTGCTGAACAGCCTCTGAGGCAATGAAGTGGGCTAGAAAAGGAGAATAGGGGTATCATACAGACTGACTGTTCTTCCCAAGAAAAGATTTTCATATACTCCACCATGTGACAGACTGAAGCTGGAAACCTGAGTAGCCATACTGAAGCTTCACAAACACAATCAGATGTCACTGTTCCTTACCCAAATAACCCAGGTATCTGGCATGCACCAGATCTAGGAAAAGGACCAAGTTCACTTGTGCTGTCATGAGGGCTGCACAGGAACAAGCACACTTCCTGGAAGATGCACACTTGCTAACACTGGTGAGGAAGCATACTTCTTTTACCCTGTCCCAGACTATCTGCTTTGAGGCCAGGATGCTGGATGCAAGCTAGCCCAAGAGTCACAAACATGAGGTAGACATGGAAATTAATACTGAAATGGTCCAATAAAATTTTCTCCTGTGAAGATTCTGAAGGGACCCTTTGACCACTTGAGAGTCAGTCAGAGATTCAGCTGATGGCTACTCTGACTACACATTGCCTAAGAAAACCAGCAATTTTGCTTCTGCATCCAAAAAATGGTTTTCACTGGCTAACCTGACATTTTAACCTTTGAAATTTGAACTGCAGGCTGTACCTTGAGCTAAACATCCTTCATATTTGTGAACAGAGATAAAGGAATACTTCCCCGCTTCATAAAGGATTGTGATGAACTGTCAAGAAGCAGTTCTCACAGCATGATACTAGCAAGTGGCTCTGAGGAATGGTTGGGTCTGGCTAAGAGTGAAAACTCTTACATGGACTGTGAGACCAAGCAGCCAAGGGGCATATGCAGAAAGCCACAGTCAAAAGAGCATTTGTGAAGCAAAGGTCTTTTAAAATCTTTCTCAGTTATTGCTGTTGCAGAACATCTTTGAAACCAGTCCTCTGTAGCCTACAGTCTTCCCCTGTGCTTTTTTAAGGGGTGCTTGTGGTAAACAAGTGACAACCATCATGTAAGTTATATTGCCCTGGTCAAAATCCCATAAGACACTCTGAAAAGGAACTACGACAGATCAAAAATAACATGTGAGGTGCTGTAATCCTTTTTTTTTTTTCTTTTTTGCATCTGTTGTGTTTTATACCTAAGTAAATGTATACAGTTTCACTTGTGAATGGCAGGCATTTCACTTTGTGGTGCAAATGAAAGGTGGATAGCAGCATACTTTTAAATGACCATAAGGCTCGGTAACTCAATCTCCATTAGGAAACAGCAGACCTTATAAGCTGTGAGGATTCAGATTTACTTCTGAGCAGAGGATTACCATCACCACCACCACATCCTGCTGAAAAGCAGTCTGACTTAAATTTGATTTCAGAAGTGTGGTTGTTCTTGCACATCGAGATCAATATCTAACTGTATGTGTTATCCCCATTAAGTGCTGTCAGGTGCTGTGAGGTATCAAGTGCCACAAAAGTGGAAAGGAAAAGAAAAAGAGGATGAGGGATGAATGAATTCTTCTCCAGTACAATGATGAGATCAATCTTGCAAGTTACTGAGGTCACATAAAATGTCTTAGTGTGATGTCCTTTGAAAGTTCAGACAGTTTAATGTGTTCATTAAGCTGATACAATTTAATTGGTTCATTTGCGGCATCTATATGAAAATTACCCCTTATGCGTTAAAAATACAAAGAAGAAAAGCAAGACCTTCTTTTGGGATTCCTTCTGGAAGTCTGAGAGGGAGGAAATTGAGAAAAGATCACTTTTTCTTTCTAGCAGAGACTGTTAATTTGTGAATGTTTGGACTCATTCCTGGTCATGGAAACAGGACCACTGCAGTGTGGGGAATGCTGTAACTGGGCTTTGTCGCCCCTTCCCATAGCAGGTGTTATGCAAAGACTGTAATTAGGTCAGAACTGCAGAACTGCAAACTTGCCTCTGTCAGTTGTTGAGAAGGCCGTGGATACTTGGGGTAGACTGGATGCCATCATCTTCCATGCTGCAAATACTTCCCTGAGACTACTCAGGGGCCTATCCCAGTGGGAAAGAACTGAGAAGTTTTGCATGAATCTCCTTCTACTATAGGGTGTGCAAAGGAGCCTCTTGTCAAGGCAGTGATTTTCTACATCTGGGTCAGGCTTAACTAATGGCAAACATCTCTCACCTGCCTGATCAAGTTTCACTTTCATTCATCTGCTGGTGGTTCATTCATGTGCCTAGAGATGAGAAGGCTCAGGAGGATGCAGAGAGGACAGAGACAGGCTCTTTTCAGTGGTACTCAGTGACACGACCAGAGTCACTGGGCACAACCTGAAACACAGGAGATTCTCTTGAACATCAGAAAATGCTTTTGCACTGTGGGGGGTGACCGAGCACTGGAGCAGGTTGCTCAGGGAGATTATGGAGTCTCCATCCTTGGAGATATTCATCATCTGGACACAGTCCTGAGTAACTGGCTCTGCATGGCCTTGCTTGAGCAGGAGGGTTGGACAAGATGACCCCCAGAGATCTCTTCCCACCCTCAACCATTCCATGTTTCTATGATTCTGTGATATATAGAATAACATGTAGCCTAGTGTACACAGTATATATGACATATAATCAAACAATGCCTAGTCAATGCATGATTTGCAGATATCATCCAATTATAAATGTCCTTTCAAATGGTTCATTCTCAGATGTGAACTCTTATATCAGTTTGAGGCACTTCTTGACCTTTGAATGCCTCTTTGTATCTGGGGAACAGAAAGTCCCTTTACTGTGTAAAACATCTTGAGCACCTCATATCTCTGATGTACACAATGATATGTCCCAATGGAAATATTTCAGAGGCATCCAAAAATAACAGCAGATCAACACCATGTTCCCAAATGGCAGCATTTTTGATAAGAAAAA
>NW_026777015.1:0-76848 GCF_030936135.1 Gavia stellata
TCCAACGTACACAGCCTCTCCTGCTCAATCTGGCCAGAGCTCAACACCGACATTGCGAACGTCCAGGGATTGCTCCTACACTAAAGGTGCCAGCCCTGAAAGCTCTTGCTGGTCCTCATCTCCCACTGGTAACCTCTCAAACGAACCACAAACACTTGGGCTCTGAACTTGTTTAGCCTACTAAAACTTCCAACGTACACAGCCTCTCCTGCTCAATCTGGCCAGAGCTCAACACCGAAATTGCGAACGTCCAGGGATTGCTCCTACACTAAAGGTGCCAGCCCTGAAAGCTCTTGCTGGTCCTCATCTCCCACTGGTAACCTCTCAAATGAACCACAAACACTTGGGCTCTGAACTTGTTTCGCCTACTAAAACTTCCAACGTACACAGCCTCTCCTGCTCAATCTGGCCAGAGCTCAACACCGACATTGCGAACGTCCAGGGATTGCTCCTACACTAAAGGTGCCAGCCCTGAAAGCTCTTGCTGGTCCTCATCTCCCACTGGTAACCGCTCAAACGAACCACAAACACTTGGGCTCTGAACTTGTTTAGCCTACTAAAACTTCCAACGTACACAGCCTCTCCTGCTCAATCTGACCAGAGCTCAACACCGAAATTGCGAACGTCCAGGGATTGCTCCTACACTAAAGGTGCCAGCCCTGAAAGCTCTTGCTGGTCCTCATCTCCCACTGGTAACCTCTCAAACGAACCACAAACACTTGGGCTCTGAACTTGTTTAGCCTACTAAAACGTCCAACGTACACAGCCTCTCCTGCTCAATCTGGCCAGAGCTCAACACCGACATTGCGAACGTCCAGGGATTGCTCCTACACTAAAGGTGCCAGCCCTGAAAGCTCTTGCTGGTCCTCATCTCCCACTGGTAACCTCTCAAACGAACCACAAACACTTGGCCTCTGAACTTGTTTAGCCTACTAAAACTTCCAACGTACACAGCCTCTCCTGCTCAATCTGGCCAAAATTCACCAACGAAATTACGAACGTCCAGCGATTGCTCCTACACTAAAGGTGCCAGCCCTGAAAGCTCTTGCTGGTCCTCATCTCCCACTGGTAACCTCTCAAACGAACCACAAACACTTGGGCTCTGAACTTGTTTAGCCTACTAAAACTTCCAACGTACACAGCCTCTCCTGCTCAATCTGGCCAGAGCTCAACACCGACATTGCGAACGTCCAGGGATTGCTCCTACACTAAAGGTGCCAGCCCTGAAAGCTCTTGCTGGTCCTCATCTCCCACTGGTAACCTCTCAAATGAACCACAAACACTTGGGCTCTGAACTTGTTTCGCCTACTAAAACGTCCAACGTACACAGCCTCTCCTGCTCAATCTGGCCAGAGCTCAACACCGAAATTGCGAACGTCCAGGGATTGCTCCTACACTAAAGGTGCCAGCCCTGAAAGCTCTTGCTGGTCCTCATCTCCCACTGGTAACCTCTCAAACGAACCACAAACACTTGGGCTCTGAACTTGTTTAGCCTACTAAAACTTCCAACGTACACAGCCTCTCCTGCTCAATCTGGCCAAAATTCACCAACGAAATTGCGAACGTCCAGGGATTGCTCCTACACTAAAGGTGCCAGCCCTGAAAGCTCTTGCTGGTCCTCATCTCCCACTGGTAACCTCTCAAATGAACCACAAACACTTGGGCTCTGAACTTGTTTAGCCTACTAAAACTTCCAACGTACACAGCCTCTCCTGCTCAATCTGGCCAGAGCTCAACACCGAAATTGCGAACGTCCAGGGATTGCTCCTACACTAAAGGTGCCAGCCCTGAAAGCTCTTGCTGGTCCTCATCTCCCACTGGTAACCGCTCAAACGAACCACAAACACTTGGGCTCTGAACTTGTTTAGCCTACTAAAACTTCCAACGTACACAGCCTCTCCTGCTCAATCTGACCAGAGCTCAACACCGAAATTGCGAACGTCCAGGGATTGCTCCTACACTAAAGGTGCCAGCCCTGAAAGCTCTTGCTGGTCCTCATCTCCCACTGGTAACCTCTCAAACGAACCACCAGCACTTGGGCTCTGAACTTGTTTAGCCTACTAAAACTTCCAACGTACACAGCCTCTCCTGCTCAATCTGGCCAGAGCTCAACACCGAAATTGCGAACGTCCAGCGATTGCTCCTACACTAAAGGTGCCAGCCCTGAAAGCTCTTGCTGGTCCTCATCTCCCACTGGTAACCTCTCAAACGAACCACAAACACTTGGCCTCTGAACTTGTTTAGCCTACTAAAACTTCCAACGTACACAGCCTCTCCTGCTCAATCTGCCCAAAATTCACCAATGAAATTACGAACGTCCAGGGATTGCTCCTACACTAAAGGTGCCAGCCCTGAAAGCTCTTGCTGGTCCTCATCTCCCACTGGTAACCTCTCAAACGAACCACAAACACTTGGGCTCTGAACTTGTTTAGCCTACTAAAACTTCCAACGTACACAGCCTCTCCTGCTCAATCTGGCCAGAGCTCAACACCGACATTGCGAACGTCCAGGGATTGCTCCTACACTAAAGGTGCCAGCCCTGAAAGCTCTTGCTGGTCCTCATCTCCCACTGGTAACCTCTCAAATGAACCACAAACACTTGGGCTCTGAACTTGTTTCGCCTACTAAAACGTCCAACGTACACAGCCTCTCCTGCTCAATCTGGCCAGAGCTCAACACCGAAATTGCGAACGTCCAGGGATTGCTCCTACACTAAAGGTGCCAGCCCTGAAAGCTCTTGCTGGTCCTCATCTCCCACTGGTAACCTCTCAAACGAACCACAAACACTTGGGCTCTGAACTTGTTTAGCCTACTAAAACTTCCAACGTACACAGCCTCTCCTGCTCAATCTGGCCAAAATTCACCAACGAAATTACGAACGTCCAGCGATTGCTCCTACACTAAAGGTGCCAGCCCTGAAAGCTCTTGCTGGTCCTCATCTCCCACTGGTAACCTCTCAAACGAACCACAAACACTTGGGCTCTGAACTTGTTTAGCCTACTAAAACTTCCAACGTACACAGCCTCTCCTGCTCAATCTGGCCAAAATTCACCAACGAAATTACGAACGTCCAGCGATTGCTCCTACACTAAAGGTGCCAGCCCTGAAAGCTCTTGCTGGTCCTCATCTCCCACTGGTAACCTCTCAAACGAACCACAAACACTTGGGCTCTGAACTTGTTTCGCCTACTAAAACGTCCAACGTACACAGCCTCTCCTGCTCAATCTGGCCAGAGCTCAACACCGAAATTGCGAACGTCCAGGGATTGCTCCTACACTAAAGGTGCCAGCCCTGAAAGCTCTTGCTGGTCCTCATCTCCCACTGGTAACCTCTCAAACGAACCACAAACACTTGGGCTCTGAACTTGTTTAGCCTACTAAAACTTCCAACGTACACAGCCTCTCCTGCTCAATCTGGCCAAAATTCACCAACGAAATTACGAACGTCCAGCGATTGCTCCTACACTAAAGGTGCCAGCCCTGAAAGCTCTTGCTGGTCCTCATCTCCCACTGGTAACCTCTCAAACGAACCACAAACACTTGGGCTCTGAACTTGTTTAGCCTACTAAAACTTCCAACGTACACAGCCTCTCCTGCTCAATCTGGCCAGAGCTCAACACCGACATTGCGAACGTCCAGGGATTGCTCCTACACTAAAGGTGCCAGCCCTGAAAGCTCTTGCTGGTCCTCATCTCCCACTGGTAACCTCTCAAATGAACCACAAACACTTGGGCTCTGAACTTGTTTCGCCTACTAAAACGTCCAACGTACACAGCCTCTCCTGCTCAATCTGGCCAGAGCTCAACACCGAAATTGCGAACGTCCAGGGATTGCTCCTACACTAAAGGTGCCAGCCCTGAAAGCTCTTGCTGGTCCTCATCTCCCACTGGTAACCTCTCAAACGAACCACAAACACTTGGGCTCTGAACTTGTTTAGCCTACTAAAACTTCCAACGTACACAGCCTCTCCTGCTCAATCTGGCCAAAATTCACCAACGAAATTGCGAACGTCCAGGGATTGCTCCTACACTAAAGGTGCCAGCCCTGAAAGCTCTTGCTGGTCCTCATCTCCCACTGGTAACCTCTCAAATGAACCACAAACACTTGGGCTCTGAACTTGTTTAGCCTACTAAAACTTCCAACGTACACAGCCTCTCCTGCTCAATCTGGCCAGAGCTCAACACCGAAATTGCGAACGTCCAGGGATTGCTCCTACACTAAAGGTGCCAGCCCTGAAAGCTCTTGCTGGTCCTCATCTCCCACTGGTAACCGCTCAAACGAACCACAAACACTTGGGCTCTGAACTTGTTTAGCCTACTAAAACTTCCAACGTACACAGCCTCTCCTGCTCAATCTGACCAGAGCTCAACACCGAAATTGCGAACGTCCAGGGATTGCTCCTACACTAAAGGTGCCAGCCCTGAAAGCTCTTGCTGGTCCTCATCTCCCACTGGTAACCTCTCAAACGAACCACCAGCACTTGGGCTCTGAACTTGTTTAGCCTACTAAAACTTCCAACGTACACAGCCTCTCCTGCTCAATCTGGCCAGAGCTCAACACCGAAATTGCGAACGTCCAGGGATTGCTCCTACACTAAAGGTGCCAGCCCTGAAAGCTCTTGCTGGTCCTCATCTCCCACTGGTAACCTCTCAAACGAACCACAAACACTTGGCCTCTGAACTTGTTTAGCCTACTAAAACTTCCAACGTACACAGCCTCTCCTGCTCAATCTGCCCAAAATTCACCAATGAAATTACGAACGTCCAGGGATTGCTCCTACACTAAAGGTGCCAGCCCTGAAAGCTCTTGCTGGTCCTCATCTCCCACTGGTAACCTCTCAAACGAACCACAAACACTTGGGCTCTGAACTTGTTTCGCCTACTAAAACTTCCAACGTACACAGCCTCTCCTGCTCAATCTGGCCAGAGCTCAACACCGACATTGCGAACGTCCAGGGATTGCTCCTACACTAAAGGTGCCAGCCCTGAAAGCTCTTGCTGGTCCTCATCTCCCACTGGTAACCTCTCAAATGAACCACAAACACTTGGGCTCTGAACTTGTTTCGCCTACTAAAACGTCCAACGTACACAGCCTCTCCTGCTCAATCTGGCCAGAGCTCAACACCGAAATTGCGAACGTCCAGGGATTGCTCCTACACTAAAGGTGCCAGCCCTGAAAGCTCTTGCTGGTCCTCATCTCCCACTGGTAACCTCTCAAACGAACCACAAACACTTGGGCTCTGAACTTGTTTAGCCTACTAAAACTTCCAACGTACACAGCCTCTCCTGCTCAATCTGGCCAAAATTCACCAACGAAATTACGAACGTCCAGCGATTGCTCCTACACTAAAGGTGCCAGCCCTGAAAGCTCTTGCTGGTCCTCATCTCCCACTGGTAACCTCTCAAACGAACCACAAACACTTGGGCTCTGAACTTGTTTAGCCTACTAAAACTTCCAACGTACACAGCCTCTCCTGCTCAATCTGGCCAAAATTCACCAACGAAATTACGAACGTCCAGCGATTGCTCCTACACTAAAGGTGCCAGCCCTGAAAGCTCTTGCTGGTCCTCATCTCCCACTGGTAACCTCTCAAACGAACCACAAACACTTGGGCTCTGAACTTGTTTCGCCTACTAAAACGTCCAACGTACACAGCCTCTCCTGCTCAATCTGGCCAGAGCTCAACACCGAAATTGCGAACGTCCAGGGATTGCTCCTACACTAAAGGTGCCAGCCCTGAAAGCTCTTGCTGGTCCTCATCTCCCACTGGTAACCTCTCAAACGAACCACAAACACTTGGCCTCTGAACTTGTTTAGCCTACTAAAACTTCCAACGTACACAGCCTCTCCTGCTCAATCTGGCCAAAATTCACCAACGAAATTACGAACGTCCAGCGATTGCTCCTACACTAAAGGTGCCAGCCCTGAAAGCTCTTGCTGGTCCTCATCTCCCACTGGTAACCTCTCAAACGAACCACAAACACTTGGGCTCTGAACTTGTTTAGCCTACTAAAACTTCCAACGTACACAGCCTCTCCTGCTCAATCTGGCCAGAGCTCAACACCGACATTGCGAACGTCCAGGGATTGCTCCTACACTAAAGGTGCCAGCCCTGAAAGCTCTTGCTGGTCCTCATCTCCCACTGGTAACCTCTCAAATGAACCACAAACACTTGGGCTCTGAACTTGTTTCGCCTACTAAAACGTCCAACGTACACAGCCTCTCCTGCTCAATCTGGCCAAAATTCACCAACGAAATTGCGAACGTCCAGGGATTGCTCCTACACTAAAGGTGCCAGCCCTGAAAGCTCTTGCTGGTCCTCATCTCCCACTGGTAACCTCTCAAAAGGAACCACAAACACTTGGGCTCTGAACTTGTTTAGCCTACTAAAACTTCCAACGTACACAGCCTCTCCTGCTCAATCTGGCCAAAATTCACCAACGAAATTGCGAACGTCCAGGGATTGCTCCTACACTAAAGGTGCCAGCCCTGAAAGCTCTTGCTGGTCCTCATCTCCCACTGGTAACCTCTCAAATGAACCACAAACACTTGGGCTCTGAACTTGTTTAGCCTACTAAAACTTCCAATGTACACAGCCTCTCCTGCTCAATCTGGCCAGAGCTCAACACCGAAATTGCGAACGTCCAGGGATTGCTCCTACACTAAAGGTGCCAGCCCTGAAAGCTCTTGCTGGTCCTCATCTCCCACTGGTAACCTCTCAAACGAACCACAAACACTTGGGCTCTGAACTTGTTTAGCCTACTAAAACTTCCAACGTACACAGCCTCTCCTGCTCAATCTGACCAGAGCTCAACACCGAAATTGCGAACGTCCAGGGATTGCTCCTACACTAAAGGTGCCAGCCCTGAAAGCTCTTGCTGGTCCTCATCTCCCACTGGTAACCTCTCAAACGAACCACCAGCACTTGGGCTCTGAACTTGTTTAGCCTACTAAAACTTCCAACGTACACAGCCTCTCCTGCTCAATCTGGCCAGAGCTCAACACCGACATTGCGAACGTCCAGCGATTGCTCCTACACTAAAGGTGCCAGCCCTGAAAGCTCTTGCTGGTCCTCATCTCCCACTGGTAACCTCTCAAACGAACCACAAACACTTGGCCTCTGAACTTGTTTAGCCTACTAAAACTTCCAACGTACACAGCCTCTCCTGCTCAATCTGCCCAAAATTCACCAATGAAATTACGAACGTCCAGGGATTGCTCCTACACTAAAGGTGCCAGCCCTGAAAGCTCTTGCTGGTCCTCATCTCCCACTGGTAACCTCTCAAACGAACCACAAACACTTGGGCTCTGAACTTGTTTAGCCTACTAAAACTTCCAACGTACACAGCCTCTCCTGCTCAATCTGGCCAGAGCTCAACACCGACATTGCGAACGTCCAGGGATTGCTCCTACACTAAAGGTGCCAGCCCTGAAAGCTCTTGCTGGTCCTCATCTCCCACTGGTAACCTCTCAAATGAAGCACAAACACTTGGGCTCTGAACTTGTTTCGCCTACTAAAACGTCCAACGTACACAGCCTCTCCTGCTCAATCTGGCCAGAGCTCAACACCGAAATTGCGAACGTCCAGCGATTGCTCCTACACTAAAGGTGCCAGCCCTGAAAGCTCTTGCTGGTCCTCATCTCCCACTGGTAACCTCTCAAACGAACCACAAACACTTGGGCTCTGAACTTGTTTAGCCTACTAAAACTTCCAACGTACACAGCCTCTCCTGCTCAATCTGGCCAAAATTCACCAACGAAATTGCGAACGTCCAGGGATTGCTCCTACACTAAAGGTGCCAGCCCTGAAAGCTCTTGCTGGTCCTCATCTCCCACTGGTAACCTCTCAAATGAACCACAAACACTTGGGCTCTGAACTTGTTTAGCCTACTAAAACTTCCAACGTACACAGCCTCTCCTGCTCAATCTGGCCAGAGCTCAACACCGAAATTGCGAACGTCCAGGGATTGCTCCTACACTAAAGGTGCCAGCCCTGAAAGCTCTTGCTGGTCCTCATCTCCCACTGGTAACCGCTCAAACGAACCACAAACACTTGGGCTCTGAACTTGTTTAGCCTACTAAAACTTCCAACGTACACAGCCTCTCCTGCTCAATCTGACCAGAGCTCAACACCGAAATTGCGAACGTCCAGGGATTGCTCCTACACTAAAGGTGCCAGCCCTGAAAGCTCTTGCTGGTCCTCATCTCCCACTGGTAACCTCTCAAACGAACCACCAGCACTTGGGCTCTGAACTTGTTTAGCCTACTAAAACTTCCAACGTACACAGCCTCTCCTGCTCAATCTGGCCAGAGCTCAACACCGAAATTGCGAACGTCCAGCGATTGCTCCTACACTAAAGGTGCCAGCCCTGAAAGCTCTTGCTGGTCCTCATCTCCCACTGGTAACCTCTCAAACGAACCACAAACACTTGGCCTCTGAACTTGTTTAGCCTACTAAAACTTCCAACGTACACAGCCTCTCCTGCTCAATCTGCCCAAAATTCACCAATGAAATTACGAACGTCCAGGGATTGCTCCTACACTAAAGGTGCCAGCCCTGAAAGCTCTTGCTGGTCCTCATCTCCCACTTTTAACCTCTCAAACTAACCACAAACACTTGGGCTCTGAACTTGTTTAGCCTACTAAAACTTCCAACGTACACAGCCTCTCCTGCTCAATCTGGCCAGAGGTCAACACCGACATTGCGAACGTCCAGGGATTGCTCCTACACTAAAGGTGCCAGCCCTGAAAGCTCTTGCTGGTCCTCATCTCCCACTGGTAACCTCTCAAACGAACCACAAACACTTGGGCTCTGAACTTGTTTAGCCTACTAAAACTTCCAACGTACACAGCCTCTCCTGCTCAATCTTGCCAAAATTCACCAACGAAATTACGAACGTCCAGGGATTGCTCCTACACTAAAGGTGCCAGCCCTGAAAGCTCTTGCTGGTCCTCATCTCCCACTGGTAACCTCTCAAACGAACCACAAACACTTGGGCTCTGAACTTGTTTCGCCTACTAAAACTTCCAACGTACACAGCCTCTCCTGCTCAATCTGGCCAGAGCTCAACACCGAAATTGCGAACGTCCAGCGATTGCTCCTACACTAAAGGTGCCAGCCCTGAAAGCTCTTGCTGGTCCTCATCTCCCACTGGTAACCTCTCAAACGAACCACAAACACTTGGGCTCTGAACTTGTTTAGCCTACTAAAACTTCCAACGTACACAGCCTCTCCTGCTCAATCTGGCCAGAGCTCAACACCGACATTGCGAACGTCCAGGGATTGCTCCTACACTAAAGGTGCCAGCCCTGAAAGCTCTTGCTGGTCCTCATCTCCCACTGGTAACCTCTCAAACGAACCACAAACACTTGGGCTCTGAACTTGTTTCGCCTACTAAAACTTCCAACATACACAGCCTCTCCTGCTCAATCTGGCCAGAGCTCAACACCGAAATTGCGAACGTCCAGGGATTGCTCCTACACTAAAGGTGCCAGCCCTGAAAGCTCTTGCTGGTCCTCATCTCCCACTGGTAACCTCTCAAACGAACCACAAACACTTGGCCTCTGAACTTGTTTAGCCTACTAAAACTTCCAACGTACACAGCCTCTCCTGCTCAATCTGGCCAGAGCTCAACACCGAAATTGCGAACGTCCAGCGATTGCTCCTACACTAAAGGTGCCAGCCCTGAAAGCTCTTGCTGGTCCTCATCTCCCACTGGTAACCTCTCAAACGAACCACAAACACTTGGGCTCTGAACTTGTTTAGCCTACTAAAACTTCCAACGTACACAGCCTCTCCTGCTCAATCTGGCCAGAGCTCAACACCGACATTGCGAACGTCCAGGGATTGCTCCTACACTAAAGGTGCCAGCCCTGAAAGCTCTTGCTGGTCCTCATCTCCCACTGGTAACCTCTCAAATGAACCACAAACACTTGGGCTCTGAACTTGTTTAGCCTACTAAAACTTCCAACGTACACAGCCTCTCCTGCTCAATCTGGCCAGAGCTCAACTCCGAAATTGCGAACGTCCAGGGATTGCTCCTACACTAAAGGTGCCAGCCCTGAAAGCTCTTGCTGGTCCTCATCTCCCACTGGTAACCTCTCAAACGAACCACAAACACTTGGGCTCTGAACTTGTTTAGCCTACTAAAACTTCCAACGTACACAGCCTCTCCTGCTCAATCTGGCCAGAGCTCAACACCGACATTGCGAACGTCCAGGGATTGCTCCTAAACTAAAGGTGCCAGCCCTGAAAGCTCTTGCTGGTCCTCATCTCCCACTGGTAACGTCTCAAACGAACCACAAACACTTGGGCTCTGAACTTGTTTCGCCTACTAAAACTTCCAACGTACACAGCCTCTCCTGCTCAATCTGGCCAGAGCTCAACACCGAAATTGCGAACGTCCAGCGATTGCTCCTACACTAAAGGTGCCAGCCCTGAAAGCTCTTGCTGGTCCTCATCTCCCACTGGTAACCTCTCAAACGAACCACAAACACTTGGGCTCTGAACTTGTTTAGCCTACTAAAACTTCCAACGTACACAGCCTCTCCTGCTCAATCTGGCCAGAGCTCAACACCGAAATTGCGAACGTCCAGCGATTGCTCCTACACTAAAGGTGCCAGCCCTGAAAGCTCTTGCTGGTCCTCATCTCCCACTGGTAACCTCTCAAACGAACCACAAACACTTGGCCTCTGAACTTGTTTCGCCTACTAAAACTTCCAACGTACACAGCCTCTCCTGCTCAATCTGGCCAGAGCTCAACACCGAAATTGTGAACGTCCAGGGATTGCTCCTACACTAAAGGTGCCAGCCCTGAAAGCTCTTGCTGGTCCTCATCTCCCACTGGTAACCTCTCAAATGAACCACAAACACTTGGGCTCTGAACTTGTTTAGCCTACTAAAACTTCCAACGTACACAGCCTCTCCTGCTCAATCTGGCCAGAGCTCAACTCCGAAATTGCGAACGTCCAGGGATTGCTCCTACACTAAAGGTGCCAGCCCTGAAAGCTCTTGCTGGTCCTCATCTCCCACTGGTAACCTCTCAAACGAACCACAAACACTTGGGCTCTGAACTTGTTTAGCCTACTAAAACTTCCAACGTACACAGCCTCTCCTGCTCAATCTGGCCAGAGCTCAACACCGACATTGCGAACGTCCAGGGATTGCTCCTAAACTAAAGGTGCCAGCCCTGAAAGCTCTTGCTGGTCCTCATCTCCCACTGGTAACGTCTCAAACGAACCACAAACACTTGGGCTCTGAACTTGTTTAGCCTACTAAAACTTCCAACGTACACAGCCTCTCCTGCTCAATCTGGCCAGAGCTCAACACCGACATTGCGAACGTCCAGCGATTGCTCCTACACTAAAGGTGCCAGCCCTGAAAGCTCTTGCTGGTCCTCATCTCCCACTGGTAACCTCTCAAACGAACCACAAACACTTGGGCTCTGAACTTGTTTAGCCTACTAAAACTTCCAACGTACACAGCCTCTCCTGCTCAATCTGGCCAGAGCTCAACACCGAAATTGCGAACGTCCAGCGATTGCTCCTACACTAAAGGTGCCAGCCCTGAAAGCTCTTGCTGGTCCTCATCTCCCACTGGTAACCTCTCAAACGAACCACAAACACTTGGCCTCTGAACTTGTTTCGCCTACTAAAACTTCCAACGTACACAGCCTCTCCTGCTCAATCTGGCCAGAGCTCAACACCGAAATTGTGAACGTCCAGGGATTGCTCCTACACTAAAGGTGCCAGCCCTGAAAGCTCTTGCTGGTCCTCATCTCCCACTGGTAACCTCTCAAACGAACCACAAACACTTGGCCTCTGAACTTGTTTAGCCTACTAAAACTTCCAACGTACACAGCCTCTCCTGCTCAATCTGGCCAGAGCTCAACACCGAAATTGCGAACGTCCGGGGACTGCTCCTACACTAAAGGTGCCAGCCCTGAAAGCTCTTGCTGGTCCTCATCTCCCACTGGTAACCTCTCAAACGAACCACCAGCACTTGGGCTCTGAACTTGTTTAGCCTACTAAAACGTCCAATGTACACAGCCTCTCCTGCTCAATCTGGCCAGAGCTCAACACCGAAATTGCGAACGTCCAGCGATTGCTCCTACACTAAAGGTGCCAGCCCTGAAAGCTCTTGCTGGTCCTCATCTCCCACTGGTAACCTCTCAAACGAACCACAAACACTTGGGCTCTGAACTTGTTTAGCCTACTAAAACTTCCAACGTACACAGCCTCTCCTGCTCAATCTGGCCAGAGCTCAACTCCGAAATTGCGAACGTCCAGGGATTGCTCCTACACTAAAGGTGCCAGCCCTGAAAGCTCCTGCTGGTCCTCATCTCCCACTGGTAACCTCTCAAACGAACCACAAACACTTGGGCTCTGAACTTGTTTAGCCTACTAGAACTTCCAACGTACACAGCCTCTCCTGCTCAATCTGGCCAGAGCTCAACACCGACATTGCGAACGTCCAGGGATTGCTCCTACACTAAAGGTGCCAGCCCTGAAAGCTCTTGCTGGTCCTCATCTCCCACTGGTAACCTCTCAAACGAACCACAAACACTTGGGCTCTGAACTTGTTTAGCCTACTAAAACTTCCAACGTACACAGCCTCTCCTGCTCAATGTGGCCAGAGCTCAACACCGACATTGCGAACGTCCAGGGATTGCTCCTACACTAAAGGTGCCAGCCCTGAAAGCTCTTGCTGGTCCTCATCTCCCACTGGTAACCTCTCAAACGAACCACAAACACTTGGCCTCTGAACTTGTTTAGCCTACTAAAACTTCCAACGTACACAGCCTCTCCTGCTCAATCTGGCCAGAGCTCAACACCGACATTGCGAACGTCCAGCGATTGCTCCTACACTAAAGGTGCCAGCCCTGAAAGCTCTTGCTGGTCCTCATCTCCCACTGGTAACCTCTCAAACGAACCACAAACACTTGGCCTCTGAACTTGTTTAACCTACTAAAACTTCCAACGTACACAGCCTCTCCTGCTCAATCTGGCCAGAGCTCAACACCGACATTGCGAACGTCCAGCGATTGCTCCTACACTAAAGGTGCCAGCCCTGAAAGCTCTTGCTGGTCCTCATCTCCCACTGGTAACCTCTCAAAGGAACCACAAACACTTGGCCTCTGAACTTGTTTCGCCTACTAAAACTTCCAACGTACACAGCCTCTCCTGCTCAATCTGGCCAGAGCTCAACACCGAAATTGCGAACGTCCAGCGATTGCTCCTACACTAAAGGTGCCAGCCCTGAAAGCTCTTGCTGGTCCTCATCTCCCACTGGTAACCTCTCAAAGGAACCACAAACACTTGGGCTCTGAACTTGTTTCGCCTACTAAAACTTCCAACGTACACAGCCTCTCCTGCTCAATCTGGCCAGAGCTCAACACCGAAATTGCGAACGTCCAGCGATTGCTCCTACACTAAAGGTGCCAGCCCTGAAAGCTCTTGCTGCTCCTCATCTCCCACTGGTAACCTCTCAAACGAACCACAAACACTTGGCCTCTGAACTTGTTTAGCCTACTAAAACTTCCAACGTACACAGCCTCTCCTGCTCAATCTGGCCAGAGCTCAACACCGACATTGCGAACGTCCAGCGATTGCTCCTACACTAAAGGTGCCAGCCCTGAAAGCTCTTGCTGGTCCTCATCTCCCACTGGTAACCTCTCAAACGAACCACAAACACTTGGGCTCTGAACTTGTTTAGCCTACTAAAACTTCCAACGTACACAGCCTCTCCTGCTCAATCTGGCCAGAGCTCAACACCGACATTGCGAACGTCCAGCGATTGCTCCTACACTAAAGGTGCCAGCCCTGAAAGCTCTTGCTGGTCCTCATCTCCCACTGGTAACCTCTCAAACGAACCACAAACACTTGGCCTCTGAACTTGTTAGTTTAGCCTACTAAAACGTCCAACGTACACAGCCTCTCCTGCTCAAACTGGCCAGAGCTCAACACCGACATTGCGAACGTCCAGCGATTGCTCCTACACTAAAGGTGCCAGCCCTGAAAGCTCTTGCTGGTCCTCATCTCCCACTGGTAACCTCTCAAACGAACCACAAACACTTGGCCTCTGAACTTGTTTAGCCTACTAAAACTTCCAACGTACACAGCCTCTCCTGCTCAATCTGGCCAGAGCTCAACACCGACATTGCGAACGTCCAGCGATTGCTCCTACACTAAAGGTGCCAGCCCTGAAAGCTCTTGCTGCTCCTCATCTCCCACTGGTAACCTCTCAAACGAACCACAAACACTTGGCCTCTGAACTTGTTTAGCCTACTAAAATTTCCAACGTACACAGCCTCTCCTGCTCAATCTGGCCAGAGCTCAACACCGACATTGCGAACGTCCAGCGATTGCTCCTACACTAAAGGTGCCAGCCCTGAAAGCTCTTGCTGGTCCTCATCTCCTACTGGTAACCTCTCAAACGAACCACAAACACTTGGGCTCTGAACTTGTTTAGCCTACTAAAACTTCCAACGTACACAGCCTCTCCTGCTCAATCTGCCCAAAATTCACCAATGAAATTACGAACGTCCAGGGATTGCTCCTACACTAAAGGTGCCAGCCCTGAAAGCTCTTGCTGGTCCTCATCTCCCACTGGTAACCTCTCAAACGAACCACAAACACTTGGGCTCTGAACTTGTTTAGCCTACTAAAACTTCCAACGTACACAGCCTCTCCTGCTCAATCTGGCCAGAGCTCAACACCGACATTGCGAACGTCCAGGGATTGCTCCTACACTAAAGGTGCCAGCCCTGAAAGCTCTTGCTGGTCCTCATCTCCCACTGGTAACCTCTCAAACGAACCACAAACACTTGGGCTCTGAACTTGTTTCGCCTACTAAAACTTCCAACGTACACAGCCTCTCCTGCTCAATCTGGCCAGAGCTCAACACCGAAATTGCGAACGTCCAGCGATTGCTCCTACACTAAAGGTGCCAGCCCTGAAAGCTCTTGCTGGTCCTCATCTCCCACTGGTAACCTCTCAAACGAACCACAAACACTTGGCCTCTGAACTTGTTTCGCCTACTAAAACTTCCAACGTACACAGCCTCTCCTGCTCAATCTGGCCAGAGCTCAACACCGAAATTGCGAACGTCCAGGGATTGCTCCTACACTAAAGGTGCCAGCCCTGAAAGCTCTTGCTGGTCCTCATCTCCCACTGGTAACCTCTCAAACGAACCACAAACACTTGGGCCTCTGAACTTGTTTAGCCTACTAAAACTTCCAACGTACACAGCCTCTCCTGCTCAATCTGGCCAGAGCTCAACACCGAAATTGCGAACGTCCAGGGATTGCTCCTACACTAAAGGTGCCAGCCCTGAAAGCTCTTGCTGGTCCTCATCTCCCACTGGTAACCTCTCAAACGAACCACAAACACTTGGGCTCTGAACTTGTTTAGCCTACTAAAACTTCCAACGTACACAGCCTCTCCTGCTCAATCTGGCCAGAGCTCAACACCGACATTGCGAACGTCCAGGGATTGCTCCTACACTAAAGGTGCCAGCCCTGAAAGCTCTTGCTGGTCCTCATCTCCCACTGGTAACCTCTCAAACGAACCACAAACACTTGGGCTCTGAACTTGTTTAGCCTACTAAAACGTCCAACGTACACAGCCTCTCCTGCTCAATCTGGCCAGAGCTCAACACCGAAATTGCGAACGTCCAGGGATTGCTCCTACACTAAAGGTGCAGAAAGCTCTTGCTGGTCCTCATCTCCCACTGGTAACCTCTCAAACGAACCACAAACACTTGGGCTCTGAACTTGTTTAGCCTACTAAAACTTCCAACGATTACACGCCTCTCCTGCTCAATCTGGCCAGAGCTCAACACCGACATTGCGAACGTCCAGGGATTGCTCCTACACTAAAGGTGCCAGCCCTGAAAGCTCTTGCTGCTCCTCGTCTCCCACTGGTAACCTCTCAAACGAACCACAAACACTTGGGCTCTGAACTTGTTTAGCCTACTAAAACTTCCAACGTACACAGCCTCTCCTGCTCAATCTGGCCAGAGCTCAACACCGACATTGCGAACGTCCAGCGATTGCTCCTACACTAAAGGTGCCAGCCCTGAAAGCTCTTGCTGGTCCTCATCTCCCACTGGTAACCTCTCAAACGAACCACAAACACTTGGGCTCTGAACTTGTTTAGCCTACTAAAACTTCCAACGTACACAGCCTCTCCTGCTCAATCTGGCCAGAGCTCAACACCGACATTGCGAACGTCCAGCGATTGCTCCTACACTAAAGGTGCCAGCCCTGAAAGCTCTTGCTGGTCCTCATCTCCCACTGGTAACCTCTCAAACGAACCACAAACACTTGGGCTCTGAACTTGTTTAGCCTACTAAAACTTCCAACGTACACAGCCTCTCCTGCTCAATCTGGCCAGAGCTCAACACCGAAATTGCGAACGTCCAGCGATTGCTCCTACACTAAAGGTGCCAGCCCTGAAAGCTCTTGCTGGTCCTCATCTCCCACTGGTAACCTCTCAAATGAACCACAAACACTTGGCCTCTGAACTTGTTTAGCCTACTAAAACTTCCAACGTACACAGCCTCTCCTGCTCAATCTGGCCAGAGCTCAACACCGACATTGCGAACGTCCAGGGATTGCTCCTACACTAAAGGTGCCAGCCCTGAAAGCTCTTGCTGGTCCTCATCTCCCACTGGTAACCTCTCAAACGAACCACAAACACTTGGGCTCTGAACTTGTTTAGCCTACTAAAACTTCCAACGTACACAGCCTCTCCTGCTCAATCTGGCCAGAGCTCAACACCGAAATTGCGAACGTCCAGCGATTGCTCCTACACTAAAGGTGCCAGCCCTGAAAGCTCTTGCTGGTCCTCATCTCCCACTGGTAACCTCTCAAACGAACCACAAACACTTGGGCTCTGAACTTGTTTAGCCTACTAAAACTTCCAACGTACACAGCCTCTCCTGCTCAATCTGGCCAGAGCTCA
This sequence comes from Gavia stellata, assembly GCF_030936135.1. Lineage (NCBI taxonomy): Eukaryota > Metazoa > Chordata > Aves > Gaviiformes > Gaviidae > Gavia > Gavia stellata. Next base: position 16,965 of record NW_026777015.1, read on the forward strand.
ACACCGACATTGCGAACGTCCAGGATTGCTCCTACACTAAAGGTGCCAGCCCTGAAAGCTCTTGCTGCTCCTCGTCTCCCACTGGTAACCTCTCAAACGAACCACAAACACTTGGGCTCTGAACTTGTTTAGCCTACTAAAACTTCCAACGTACACAGCCTCTCCTGCTCAATCTGGCCAGAGCTCAACACCGAAATTGCGAACGTCCAGGGATTGCTCCTACACTAAAGGTGCCAGCCCTGAAAGCTCTTGCTGGTCCTCATCTCCCACTGGTAACCTCTCAAACGAACCACAAACACTTGGCCTCTGAACTTGTTTCGCCTACTAAAACTTCCAACGTACACAGCCTCTCCTGCTCAATCTGGCCAGAGCTCAACACCGACATTGCGAACGTCCAGCGATTGCTCCTACACTAAAGGTGCCAGCCCTGAAAGCTCTTGCTGGTCCTCATCTCCCACTGGTAACCTCTCAAACGAACCACAAACACTTGGGCTCTGAACTTGTTTAGCCTACTAAAACTTCCAACGTACACAGCCTCTCCTGCTCAATCTGGCCAGAGCTCAACACCGAAATTGCGAACGTCCAGCGATTGCTCCTACACTAAAGGTGCCAGCCCTGAAAGCTCTTGCTGGTCCTCATCTCCCACTGGTAACCTCTCAAACGAACCACAAACACTTGGGCTCTGAACTTGTTTAGCCTACTAAAACTTCCAACGTACACAGCCTCTCCTGCTCAATCTGGCCAGAGCTCAACACCGAAATTGCGAACGTCCAGGGATTGCTCCTACACTAAAGGTGCCAGCCCTGAAAGCTCTTGCTGGTCCTCATCTCCCACTGGTAACCTCTCAAACGAACCACAAACACTTGGGCCTCTGAACTTGTTTAGCCTACTAAAACTTCCAACGTACACAGCCTCTCCTGCTCAATCTGGCCAGAGCTCAACACCGACATTGCGAACGTCCAGCGATTGCTCCTACACTAAAGGTGCCAGCCCTGAAAGCCCTTGCTGCTCCTCATCTCCCACTGGTAACCTCTCAAACGAACCACAAACACTTGGCCTCTGAACTTGTTTAGCCTACTAAAACTTCCAACGTACACAGCCTCTCCTGCTCAATCTGGCCAGAGCTCAACACTGACATTGCGAACGTCCAGGATTGCTCCTACACTAAGGTGCCAGCCCTGAAAGCTCTTGCTGGTCCTCATCTCCCACTGGTAACCTCTCAAACGAACCACAAACACTTGGCCTCTGAACTTGTTTAGCCTACTAAACTTCCAACGTACACAGCCTCTCCTGCTCAATCTGGCCAGAGCTCAACACCGAAATTGCGAACGTCCAGCGATTGCTCCTACACTAAAGGTGCCAGCCCTGAAAGCTCTTGCTGGTCCTCATCTCCCACTGGTAACCTCTCAAACGAACCACAAACACTTGGGCTCTGAACTTGTTTAGCCTACTAAAACTTCCAACGTACACAGCCTCTCCTGCTCAATCTGGCCAGAGCTCAACACCGACATTGCGAACGTCCAGGGATTGCTCCTACACTAAAGGTGCCAGCCCTGAAAGCTCTTGCTGGTCCTCATCTCCCACTGGTAACCTCTCAAACGAACCACAAACACTTGGGCTCTGAACTTGTTTAGCCTACTAAAACGTCCAACGTACACAGCCTCTCCTGCTCAATCTGGCCAGAGCTCAACACCGAAATTGCGAACGTCCAGGGATTGCTCCTACACTAAAGGTGCCAGCCCTGAAAGCTCTTGCTGGTCCTCATCTCCCACTGGTAACCTCTCAAACGAACCACAAACACTTGGGCTCTGAACTTGTTTCGCCTACTAAAACTTCCAACGTACACAGCCTCTCCTGCTCAATCTGGCCAGAGCTCAACACCGACATTGCGAACGTCCAGCGATTGCTCCTACACTAAAGGTGCCAGCCCTGAAAGCTCTTGCTGGTCCTCATCTCCCACTGGTAACCTCTCAAACGAACCACAAACACTTGGGCTCTGAACTTGTTTAGCCTACTAAAACTTCCAACGTACACAGCCTTCTCCTGCTCAATCTGGCCAAAATTCACCAACGAAATTGCGAACGTCCAGGATTGCTCCTACACTAAAGGTGCCAGCCCTGAAAGCTCTTGCTGGTCCTCATCTCCCACTGGTAACCTCTCAACGAACCACAAACACTTGGGCTCTGAACTTGTTTAGCCTACTAAAACTTCCAACGTACACAGCCTCTCCTGCTCAATCTGGCCAGAGCTCAACTCCGAAATTGCGAACGTCCAGGATTGCTCCTACACTAAAGGTGCCAGCCCTGAAAGCTCCTGCTGGTCCTCATCTCCCACTGGTAACCTCTCAAACGAACCACAAACACTTGGGCTCTGAACTTGTTTAGCCTACTAGAACTTCCAACGTACACAGCCTCTCCTGCTCAATCTGGCCAGAGCTCAACACCGACATTGCGAACGTCCAGGATTGCTCCTACACTAAAGGTGCCAGCCCTGAAAGCTCTTGCTGGTCCTCATCTCCCACTGGTAACCTCTCAAACGAACCACAAACACTTGGGCTCTGAACTTGTTTAGCCTACTAAAACTTCCAACGTACACAGCCTCTCCTGCTCAATGTGGCCAGAGCTCAACACCGACATTGCGAACGTCCAGGGATTGCTCCTACACTAAAGGTGCCAGCCCTGAAAGCTCTTGCTGGTCCTCATCTCCACTGGTAACCTCTCAAACGAACCACAAACACTTGGCCTCTGAACTTGTTTAGCCTACTAAAACTTCCAACGTACACAGCCTCTCCTGCTCAATCTGGCCAGAGCTCAACACCGACATTGCGAACGTCCAGCGATTGCTCCTACACTAAAGGTGCCAGCCCTGAAAGCTCTTGCTGGTCCTCATCTCCCACTGGTAACCTCTCAAACGAACCACAAACACTTGGCCTCTGAACTTGTTTAACCTACTAAAACTTCCAACGTACACAGCCTCTCCTGCTCAATCTGGCCAGAGCTCAACACCGACATTGCGAACGTCCAGCGATTGCTCCTACACTAAGGTGCCAGCCCTGAAAGCTCTTGCTGGTCCTCATCTCCCACTGGTAACCTCTCAAAGGAACCACAAACACTTGGCCTCTGAACTTGTTTCGCCTACTAAAACTTCCAACGTACACAGCCTCTCCTGCTCAATCTGGCCAGAGCTCAACACCGAAATTGCGAACGTCCAGCGATTGCTCCTACACTAAAGGTGCCAGCCCTGAAAGCTCTTGCTGGTCCTCATCTCCCACTGGTAACCTCTCAAACGAACCACAAACACTTGGGCTCTGAACTTGTTTCGCCTACTAAAACTTCCAACGTACACAGCCTCTCCTGCTCAATCTGGCCAGAGCTCAACACCGAAATTGCGAACGTCCAGCGATTGCTCCTACACTAAAGGTGCCAGCCCTGAAAGCTCTTGCTGCTCCTCATCTCCCACTGGTAACCTCTCAAACGAACCACAAACACTTGGCCTCTGAACTTGTTTAGCCTACTAAAACTTCCAACGTACACAGCCTCTCCTGCTCAATCTGGCCAGAGCTCAACACCGACATTGCGAACGTCCAGCGATTGCTCCTACACTAAAGGTGCCAGCCCTGAAAGCTCTTGCTGGTCCTCATCTCCCACTGGTAACCTCTCAAACGAACCACAAACACTTGGGCTCTGAACTTGTTTAGCCTACTAAAACTTCCAACGTACACAGCCTCTCCTGCTCAATCTGGCCAGAGCTCAACACCGACATTGCGAACGTCCAGCGATTGCTCCTACACTAAAGGTGCCCAGCCCCTGAAAGCTCTTGCTGGTCCTCATCTCCCACTGGTAACCTCTCAAACGAACCACAAACACTTGGCCTCTGAACTTGTTTAGCCTACTAAAACTTCCAACGTACACAGCCTCTCCTGCTCAAACTGGCCAGAGCTCAACACCGACATTGCGAACGTCCAGCGATTGCTCCTACACTAAAGGTGCCAGCCCTGAAAGCTCTTGCTGGTCCTCATCTCCCACTGGTAACCTCTCAACGAACCACAAACACTTGGCCTCTGAACTTGTTTAGCCTACTAAAACTTCCAACGTACACAGCCTCTCCTGCTCAACTGGCCAGAGCTCAACACCGACATTGCGAACGTCCAGCGATTGCTCCTACACTAAAGGTGCCAGCCCTGAAAGCTCTTGCTGGCTCCTCATCTCCCACTGGTAACCTCTCAAACGAACCACAAACACTTGGCCTCTGAACTTGTTTAGCCTACTAAAACTTCCAACGTACACAGCCTCTCCTGCTCAATCTGGCCAGAGCTCAACACGACATTGCGAACGTCCAGCGATTGCTCCTACACTAAAGGTGCCAGCCCTGAAAGCTCTTGCTGGTCCTCATCTCCTACTGGTAACCTCTCAAACGAACCACAAACACTTGGCTCTGAACTTGTTTAGCCTACTAAAACTTCCAACGTACACAGCCTCTCCTGCTCAATCTGCCCAGAGATTCAACACCGAAATTACGAACGTCCAGCGATTGCTCCTACACTAAAGGTGCCAGCCCTGAAAGCTCTTGCTGGTCCTCATCTCCCACTGGTAACCTCTCAAACGAACCACAAACACTTGGCTCTGAACTTGTTTAGCCTACTAAAACTTCCAACGTACACAGCCTCTCCTGCTCAATCTGGCCAAGCTCAACACCGACATTGCGAACGTCCAGGGATTGCTCCTACACTAAAGGTGCCAGCCCTGAAAGCTCTTGCTGGTCCTCATCTCCCACTGGTAACCTCTCAAACGAACCACAAACACTTGGGCTCTGAACTTGTTTCGCCTACTAAAACTTCCAACGTACACAGCCTCTCCTGCTCAATCTGGCCAGAGCTCAACACCGAAATTGCGAACGTCCAGCGATTGCTCCTACACTAAAGGTGCCAGCCCTGAAAGCTCTTGCTGGTCCTCATCTCCCACTGGTAACCTCTCAAACGAACCACAAACACTTGGCTCTGAACTTGTTTCGCCTACTAAAACTTCCAACGTACACAGCCTCTCCTGCTCAATCTGGCCAGAGCTCAACACCGAAATTGCGAACGTCCAGGGATTGCTCCTACACTAAAGGTGCCAGCCCTGAAAGCTCTTGCTGGTCCTCATCTCCCACTGGTAACCTCTCAAACGAACCACAAACACTTGGCCTCTGAACTTGTTTAGCCTACTAAAACTTCCAACGTACACAGCCTCTCCTGCTCAATCTGGCCAGAGCTCAACACCGAAATTGCGAACGTCCAGGGATTGCTCCTACACTAAAGGTGCCAGCCCTGAAAGCTCTTGCTGGTCCTCATCTCCCACTGGTAACCTCTCAAACGAACCACAAACACTTGGGCTCTGAACTTGTTTAGCCTACTAAAACTTCCAACGTACACAGCCTCTCCTGCTCAATCTGGCCAGAGCTCAACACCGACATTGCGAACGTCCAGGATTGCTCCTACACTAAAGGTGCCAGCCCTGAAAGCTCTTGCTGGTCCTCATCTCCCACTGGTACCTCTCAAAACGAACCACAAACACTTGGGCTCTGAACTTGTTTAGCTACTAAAACGTCCAACGTACACAGCCTCTCCTGCTCAATCTGGCCAGAGCTCAACACCGAAATTGCGAACGTCCAGGGATTGCTCCTACACTAAAGGTGCCAGCCCCTGAAAGCTCTTGCTGGTCCTCATCTCCCACTGGTACCTCTCAAACGAACCACAAACACTTGGGCTCTGAACTTGTTTAGCCTACTAAAACTTCCAACGTACACAGCCTCTCCTGCTCAATCTGGCCAGAGCTCAACACCGACATTGCGAACGTCCAGGATTGCTCCTACACTAAAGGTGCCAGCCCTGAAAGCTCTTGCTGCTCCTCGTCTCCCACTGGTAACCTCTCAAACGAACCACAAACACTTGGCTCTGAACTTGTTTAGCCTACTAAAACTTCCAACGTACACAGCCTCTCCTGCTCAATCTGGCCAGAGCTCAACACCGACATTGCGAACGTCCAGCGATTGCTCCTACACTAAAGGTGCCAGCCCTGAAAGCTCTTGCTGGTCCTCATCTCCCACTGGTAACCTCTCAAACGAACCACAAACACTTGGGCTCTGAACTTGTTTAGCCTACTAAAACTTCCAACGTACACAGCCTCTCCTGCTCAATCTGGCCAGAGCTCAACACCGACATTGCGAACGTCCAGCGATTGCTCCTACACTAAAGGTGCCAGCCCTGAAAGCTCTTGCTGGTCCTCATCTCCCACTGGTAACCTCTCAAACGAACCACAAACACTTGGGCTCTGAACTTGTTTAGCCTACTAAAACTTCCAACGTACACAGCCTCTCCTGCTCAATCTGGCCAGAGCTCAACACGAAATTGCGAACGTCCAGCGATTGCTCCTACACTAAAGGTGCCAGCCCTGAAAGCTCTTGCTGGTCCTCATCTCCCACTGGTAACCTCTCAAATGAACCACAAACACTTGGCCTCTGAACTTGTTTAGCCTACTAAAACTTCCAACGTACACAGCCTCTCCTGCTCAATCTGGCCAGAGCTCAACACCGACATTGCGAACGTCCAGGGATTGCTCCTACACTAAAGGTGCCAGCCCTGAAAGCTCTTGCTGGTCCTCATCTCCCACTGGTAACCTCTCAAACGAACCACAAACACTTGGGCTCTGAACTTGTTTAGCCTACTAAAACTTCCAACGTACACAGCCTCTCCTGCTCAATCTGGCCAGAGCTCAACACCGAAATTGCGAACGTCCAGCGATTGCTCCTACACTAAAGGTGCCAGCCCTGAAAGCTCTTGCTGGTCCTCATCTCCCACTGGTAACCTCTCAAACGAACCACAAACACTTGGGCTCTGAACTTGTTTAGCCTACTAAAACTTCCAACGTACACAGCCTCTCCTGCTCAATCTGGCCAGAGCTCAACACCGACATTGCGAACGTCCAGGATTGCTCCTACACTAAAGGTGCCAGCCCTGAAAGCTCTTGCTGCTCCTCGTCTCCCACTGGTAACCTCTCAAACGAACCACAAACACTTGGGCTCTGAACTTGTTTTAGCCTACTAAAACTTCCAACGTACACAGCCTCTCCTGCTCAATCTGGCCAGAGCTCAACACCGAAATTGCGAACGTCCAGGGATTGCTCCTACACTAAAGGTGCCAGCCCTGAAAGCTCTTGCTGGTCCTCATCTCCCACTGGTAACCTCTCAAACGAACCACAAACACTTGGCCTCTGAACTTGTTTCGCCTACTAAAACTTCCAACGTACACAGCCTCTCCTGCTCAATCTGGCCAGAGCTCAACACCGACATTGCGAACGTCCAGCGATTGCTCCTACACTAAAGGTGCCAGCCCTGAAAGCTCTTGCTGGTCCTCATCTCCCACTGGTAACCTCTCAAACGAACCACAAACACTTGGGCTCTGAACTTGTTTAGCCTACTAAAACTTCCAACGTACACAGCCTCTCCTGCTCAATCTGGCCAGAGCTCAACACCGAAATTGCGAACGTCCAGCGATTGCTCCTACACTAAAGGTGCCAGCCCTGAAAGCTCTTGCTGGTCCTCATCTCCACTGGTAACCTCTCAAACGAACCACAAACACTTGGGCTCTGACTTGTTTAGCCTACTAAACTTCCAACGTACACAGCCTCTCCTGCTCAATCTGGCCAGAGCTCAACACCGAAATTGCGAACGTCCAGGGATTGCTCCTACACTAAAGGTGCCAGCCCTGAAAGCTCTTGCTGGTCCTCATCTCCCACTGGTAACCTCTCAAACGAACCACAAACACTTGGCCTCTGAACTTGTTTAGCCTACTAAAACTTCCAACGTACACAGCCTCTCCTGCTCAATCTGCCAGAGCTCAACACCGACATTGCGAACGTCCAGCGATTGCTCCTACACTAAAGGTGCCAGCCCTGAAAGCCCTTGCTGCTCCTCATCTCCCACTGGTAACCTCTCAAACGAACCACAAACACTTGGCCTCTGAACTTGTTTAGCCTACTAAAACTTCCAACGTACACAGCCTCTCCTGCTCATCTGGCCAGAGCTCAACACTGACATTGCGAACGTCCAGGGATTGCTCCTACACTAAAGGTGCCAGCCCTGAAAGCTCTTGCTGGTCCTCATCTCCCACTGGTAACCTCTCAAACGAACCACAAACACTTGGCCTCTGAACTTGTTTAGCCTACTAAAACTTCCAACGTACACAGCCTCTCCTGCTCAATCTGGCCAGAGCTCAACACCGAAATTGCGAACGTCCAGCGATTGCTCCTACACTAAAGGTGCCAGCCCTGAAAGCTCTTGCTGGTCCTCATCTCCCACTGGTAACCTCTCAAACGAACCACAAACACTTGGGCTCTGAACTTGTTTAGCCTACTAAAACTTCCAACGTACACAGCCTCTCCTGCTCAATCTGGCCAGAGCTCAACACCGACATTGCGAACGTCAGGGATTGCTCCTACACTAAAGGTGCCAGCCCTGAAAGCTCTTGCTGGTCCTCATCTCCCACTGGTAACCTCTCAAACGAACCACAAACACTTGGGCTCTGAACTTGTTTAGCCTACTAAAACGTCCAACGTACACAGCCTCTCCTGCTCAATCTGGCCAGAGCTCAACACCGAAATTGCGAACGTCCAGGGATTGCTCCTACACTAAAGGTGCCAGCCCTGAAAGCTCTTGCTGGTCCTCATCTCCCACTGGTAACCTCTCAAACGAACCACAAACACTTGGGCTCTGAACTTGTTTAGCCTACTAAAACTTCCAACGTACACAGCCTCTCCTGCTCAATCTGGCCAGAGCTCAACACCGACATTGCGAACGTCCAGCGATTGCTCCTACACTAAAGGTGCCAGCCCTGAAAGCTCTTGCTGGTCCTCATCTCCCACTGGTAACCTCTCAAACGAACCACAAACACTTGGCTCTGAACTTGTTTAGCCTACTAAAACTTCCAACGTACACAGCCTCTCCTGCTCAAATCTGGCCAGAGCTCAACACCGAAATTGCGAACGTCCAGCGATTGCTCCTACACTAAAGGTGCCAGCCCTGAAAGCTCTTGCTGGTCCTCATCTCCCACTGGTAACCTCTCAAACGAACCACAAACACTTGGCCTCTGAACTTGTTTAGCCTACTAAAACTTCCAACGTACACAGCCTCTCCTGCTCAATCTGGCCAGAGCTCAACACCGAAATTACGACCGTCCAGGATTGCTCCTACACTAAAGGTGCCAGCCCTGAAAGCTCTTGCTGGTCCTCATCTCCCACTGGTAACCTCTCAAACGAACCACAAACACTTGGCCTCTGAACTTGTTTAGCCTACTAAAACTTCCAACGTACACAGCCTCTCCTGCTCAATCTGGCCAGAGCTCAACACCGAAATTGCGAACGTCCAGGGATTGCTCCTACACTAAAGGTGCCAGCCCTGAAAGCTCTTGCTGCTCCTCGTCTCCCACTGGTAACCTCTCAAACGAACCACAAACACTTGGCCTCTGAACTTGTTTAGCCTACTAAAACTTCCAACGTACACAGCCTCTCCTGCTCAATCTGGCCAGAGCTCAACACCGACATTGCGAACGTCCAGCGATTGCTCCTACACTAAAGGTGCCAGCCCTGAAAGCTCTTGCTGGTCCTCATCTCCCACTGGTAACCTCTCAAACGAACCACAAACACTTGGCTCTGAACTTGTTTCGCCTACTAAAACTTCCAACGTACACAGCCTCTCCTGCTCAATCTGGCCAGAGCTCAACACCGAAATTGCGAACGTCCAGCGATTGCTCCTACACTAAAGGTGCCAGCCCTGAAAGCTCTTGCTGGTCCTCATCTCCCACTGGTAACCTCTCAACGAACCACAAACACTTGGCCTCTGAACTTGTTTAGCCTACTAAAACTTCCAACGTACACAGCCTCTCCTGCTCAATCTGGCCAGAGCTCAACACCGAAATTGCGAACGTCCAGCGATTGCTCCTACACTAAAGGTGCCAGCCCTGAAAGCTCTTGCTGGTCCTCATCTCCCACTGGTAACCTCTCAAACGAACCACAAACACTTGGCTCTGAACTTGTTTAGCCTACTAAAACTTCCAACGTACACAGCCTCTCCTGCTCAATCTGGCCAGAGCTCAACACTGACATTGCGAACGTCCAGGGATTGCTCCTACACTAAAGGTGCCAGCCCTGAAAGCTCTTGCTGGCTCCTCAGTCTCCCACTGGTAACCTCTCAAACGAACCACAAACACTTGGGCTCTGAACTTGTTTAGCCTACTAAAACTTCCAACGTACACAGCCTCTCCTGCTCAATCTGGCCAGAGCTCAACACCGAAATTGCGAACGTCCAGGATTGCTCTACACTAAAGGTGCCAGCCCTGAAAGCTCTTGCTGTCCTCATCTCCCACTGGTAACCTCTCAAACGAACCACAAACACTTGGCCTCTGAACTTGTTTCGCCTACTAAAACTTCCAACGTACACAGCCTCTCCTGCTCAATCTGGCCAGAGCTCAACACCTGACATTGCGAACGTCCAGCGATTGCTCCTACACTAAAGGTGCCAGCCCTGAAAGCTCTTGCTGGTCCTCATCTCCCACTGGTAACCTCTCAAACGAACCACAAACACTTGGCTCTGAACTTGTTTAGCCTACTAAAACTTCCAACGTACACAGCCTCTCCTGCTCAATCTGGCCAGAGCTCAACACCGAAATTACGAACGTCCAGGGATTGCTCCTACACTAAAGGTGCCAGCCCTGAAAGCTCTTGCTGGTCCTCATCTCCCACTGGTAACCTCTCAAACGAACCACAAACACTTGGCCTCTGAACTTGTTTAGCCTACTAAAACTTCCAACGTACACAGCCTCTCCTGCTCAATCTGGCCAGAGCTCAACACCAAAATTGCGAACGTCCAGGGATTGCTCCTACACTAAAGGTGCCAGCCCTGAAAGCTCTTGCTGGTCCTCATCTCCCACTGGTAACCACTCATCTCCCACTGGTAACCTCTCAAACGAACCACAGACACTTGGCCTCTGAACTTGTTTAGCCTAGTAAAACTTCCAACGTACACAGCCTCTCCTGCTCAATCTGGCCAGAGCTCAACACCGACATTGCGAACGTCCAGGGATTGCTCCTACACTAAAGGTGCCAGCCCTGAAAGCTCTTGCTGGTCCTCATCTCCCACTGGTAACCTCTCAAACGAACCACAAACACTTGGGCTCTGAACTTGTTTAGCCTACTAAAACGTCCAACGTACACAGCCTCTCCTGCTCAATCTGGCCAGAGCTCAACACCGAAATTGCGAACGTCCAGCGATTGCTCCTACACTAAAGGTGCCAGCCCTGAAAGCTCTTGCTGGTCCTCATCTCCCACTGGTAACCTCTCAAACGAACCACAAACACTTGGGCTCTGAACTTGTTTCGCCTACTAAAACTTCCAACGTACACAGCCTCTCCTGCTCAATCTGGCCAGAGCTCAACACCGACATTGCGAACGTCCAGGGATTGCTCCTACACTAAAGGTGCCAGCCCTGAAAGCTCTTGCTGCTCCTCGTCTCCCACTGGTAACCTCTCAAACGAACCACAAACACTTGGGCTCTGAACTTGTTTAGCCTACTAAAACTTCCAACGTACACAGCCTCTCCTGCTCAATCTGGCCAGAGCTCAACACCGAAATTGCGAACGTCCAGGGATTGCTCCTACACTAAAGGTGCCAGCCCTGAAAGCTCTTGCTGGTCCTCATCTCCCACTGGTAACCTCTCAAACGAACCACAAACACTTGGCCTCTGAACTTGTTTAGCCTACTAAAACTTCCAACGTACACAGCCTCTCCTGCTCAATCTGGCCAGAGCTCAACACCGAAATTGCGAACGTCCAGCGATTGCTCCTACACTAAAGGTGCCAGCCCTGAAAGCTCTTGCTGGTCCTCATCTCCCACTGGTAACCTCTCAAACGAACCACAAACACTTGGGCTCTGAACTTGTTTCGCCTACTAAAACTTCCAACGTACACAGCCTCTCCTGCTCAATCTGCCAAAATTCAGCAACAAAATTGCGAACGTCCAGCGATTGCTCCTACACTAAAGGTGCCAGCCCTGAAAGCTCTTGCTGGTCCTCATCTCCCACTGGTAACCTCTCAAACGAACCACAAACACTTGGGCTCTGAACTTGTTTCGCCTACTAAAACTTCCAACGTACACAGCCTCTCCTGCTCAATCTGGCCAGAGCTCAACACCGACATTGCGAACGTCCAGGGATTGCTCCTACACTAAAGGTGCCAGCCCTGAAAGCTCTTGCTGGTCCTCATCTCCCACTGGTAACCTCTCAAACGAACCACAAACACTTGGGCTCTGAACTTGTTTAGCCTACTAAAACTTCCAACGTACACAGCCTCTCCTGCTCAATCTGGCCAGAGCTCAACACCGAAATTGCGAACGTCCAGCGATTGCTCCTACACTAAAGGTGCCAGCCCTGAAAGCTCTTGCTGGTCCTCATCTCCCACTGGTAACCTCTCAAATGAACCACAAACACTTGGGCTCTGAACTTGTTTAGCCTACTAAAACGTCCAACGTACACAGCCTCTCCTGCTCAATCTGGCCAGAGCTCAACACCGACATTGCGAACGTCCAGGGATTGCTCCTACCCTAAAGGTGCCAGCCCTGAAAGCTCTTGCTGGTCCTCATCTCCCACTGGTAACCTCTCAAACGAACCACAAACACTTGGGCTCTGAACTTGTTTAGCCTACTAAAACTTCCAACGTACACAGCCTCTCCTGCTCAATCTGGCCAGAGCTCAACACCGACATTGCGAACGTCCAGCGATTGCTCCTACACTAAAGGTGCCAGCCCTGAAAGCTCTTGCTGGTCCTCATCTCCCACTGGTAACCTCTCAAACGAACCACAAACACTTGGGCTCTGAACTTGTTTAGCCTACTAAAACTTCCAACGTACACAGCCTCTCCTGCTCAATCTGGCCAGAGCTCAACACTGACATTGCGAACGTCCAGGGATTGCTCCTACACTAAAGGTGCCAGCCCTGAAAGCTCTTGCTGCTCCTCGTCTCCCACTGGTAACCTCTCAAACGAACCACAAACACTTGGGCTCTGAACTTGTTTAGCCTACTAAAACTTCCAACGTACACAGCCTCTCCTGCTCAATCTGGCCAGAGCTCAACACCGAAATTGCGAACGTCCAGGGATTGCTCCTACACTAAAGGTGCCAGCCCTGAAAGCTCTTGCTGCTCCTCATCTCCCACTGGTAACCTCTCAAACGAACCACAAACACTTAGCCTCTGAACTTGTTTCGCCTACTAAAACTTCCAACGTACACAGCCTCTCCTGCTCAATCTGGCCAGAGCTCAACACCGACATTGCGAACGTCCAGCGATTGCTCCTACACTAAAGGTGCCAGCCCTGAAAGCTCTTGCTGGTCCTCATCTCCCACTGGTAACCTCTCAAACGAACCACAAACACTTGGCCTCTGAACTTGTTTAGCCTACTAAAACTTCCAACGTACACAGCCTCTCCTGCTCAATCTGGCCAGAGCTCAACACCGAAATTACGAACGTCCAGGGATTGCTCCTACACTAAAGGTGCCAGCCCTGAAAGCTCTTGCTGGTCCTCATCTCCCACTGGTAACCTCTCAAACGAACCACAAACACTTGGCCTCTGAACTTGTTTAGCCTACTAAAACTTCCAACGTACACAGCCTCTCCTGCTCAATCTGGCCAGAGCTCAACACCGACATTGCGAACGTCCAGGGATTGCTCCTACACTAAAGGTGCCAGCCCTGAAAGCTCTTGCTGGTCCTCATCTCCCACTGGTAACCTCTCAAACGAACCACAAACACTTGGCCTCTGAACTTGTTTAGCCTAGTAAAACTTCCAACGTACACAGCCTCTCCTGCTCAATCTGGCCAGAGCTCAACACCGACATTGCGAACGTCCAGGGATTGCTCCTACACTAAAGGTGCCAGCCCTGAAAGCTCTTGCTGCTCCTCGTCTCCCACTGGTAACCTCTCAAACGAACCACAAACACTTGGGCTCTGAACTTGTTTAGCCTACTAAAACTTCCAACGTACACAGCCTCTCCTGCTCAATCTGGCCAGAGCTCAACACCGAAATTGCGAACGTCCAGGGATTGCTCCTACACTAAAGGTGCCAGCCCTGAAAGCTCTTGCTGGTCCTCATCTCCCACTGGTAACCTCTCAAACGAACCACAAACACTTGGGCTCTGAACTTGTTTAGCCTACTAAAACTTCCAACGTACACAGCCTCTCCTGCTCAATCTGGCCAGAGCTCAACACCGAAATTGCGAACGTCCAGCGATTGCTCCTACACTAAAGGTGCCAGCCCTGAAAGCTCTTGCTGGTCCTCATCTCCCACTGGTAACCTCTCAAACGAACCACAAACACTTGGGCTCTGAACTTGTTTCGCCTACTAAAACTTCCAACGTACACAGCCTCTCCTGCTCAATCTGCCAAAATTCAGCAACAAAATTGCGAACGTCCAGCGATTGCTCCTACACTAAAGGTGCCAGCCCTGAAAGCTCTTGCTGGTCCTCATCTCCCACTGGTAACCTCTCAAACGAACCACAAACACTTGGGCTCTGAACTTGTTTCGCCTACTAAAACTTCCAACGTACACAGCCTCTCCTGCTCAATCTGGCCAGAGCTCAACACCGACATTGCGAACGTCCAGCGATTGCTCCTACACTAAAGGTGCCAGCCCTGAAAGCTCTTGCTGGTCCTCATCTCCCACTGGTAACCTCTCAAACGAACCACAAACACTTGGGCTCTGAACTTGTTTCGCCTACTAAAACTTCCAACGTACACAGCCTCTCCTGCTCAATCTGGCCAGAGCTCAACACCGACATTGCGAACGTCCAGGGATTGCTCCTACAGTAAAGGTGCCAGCCCTGAAAGCTCTTGCTGGTCCTCATCTCCCACTGGTAACCTCTCAAACGAACCACAAACACTTGGGCTCTGAACTTGTTTCGCCTACTAAAACTTCCAACGTACACAGCCTCTCCTGCTCAATCTGGCCAGAGCTCAACACCGAAATTGCGAACGTCCAGCGATTGCTCCTACACTAAAGGTGCCAGCCCTGAAAGCTCTTGCTGGTCCTCATCTCCCACTGGTAACCTCTCAAATGAACCACAAACACTTGGGCTCTGAACTTGTTTAGCCTACTAAAACGTCCAACGTACACAGCCTCTCCTGCTCAATCTGGCCAGAGCTCAACACCGAAATTGCGAACGTCCAGCGATTGCTCCTACACTAAAGGTGCCAGCCCTGAAAGCTCTTGCTGGTCCTCATCTCCCACTGGTAACCTCTCAAATGAACCACAAACACTTGGGCTCTGAACTTGTTTAGCCTACTAAAACGTCCAACGTACACAGCCTCTCCTGCTCAATCTGGCCAGAGCTCAACACCGAAATTGCGAACGTCCAGCGATTGCTCCTACACTAAAGGTGCCAGCCCTGAAAGCTCTTGCTGGTCCTCATCTCCCACTGGTAACCTCTCAAACGAACCACAAACACTTGGGCTCTGAACTTGTTTAGCCTACTAAAACTTCCAACGTACACAGCCTCTCCTGCTCAATCTGGCCAGAGCTCAACACCGAAATTACGAACGTCCAGGGATTGCTCCTACACTAAAGGTGCCAGCCCTGAAACCTCTTGCTGGTTCTCATCTCCCACTGGTAACCTCTCAAACGAACCACAAACACTTGGGCTCTGAACTTGTTTAGCCTACTAAAACGTCGAACGTACACAGCCTCTCCTGCTCAATCTGGCCAGAGCTCAACACCGAAATTGCGAACGTCCAGCGATTGCTCCTACACTAAAGGTGCCAGCCCTGAAAGCTCTTGCTGGTCCTCATCTCCCACTGGTAACCTCTCAAACGAACCACAAACACTTGGGCCTCTGAACTTGTTTAGCCTACTAAAACTTCCAACGTACACAGCCTCTCCTGCTCAATCTGGCCAGAGCTCAACACCGACATTGCGAACGTCCAGCGATTGCTCCTACACTAAAGGTGCCAGCCCTGAAAGCTCTTGCTGGTCCTCATCTCCCACTGGTAACCTCTCAAACGAACCACAAACACTTGGCCTCTGAACTTGTTTAGCCTACTAAAACTTCCAACGTACACAGCCTCTCCTGCTCAATCTGGCCAGAGCTCAACACCGAAATTGCGAACGTCCAGCGATTGCTCCTACACTAAAGGTGCCAGCCCTGAAAGCTCTTGCTGGTCCTCATCTCCCACTGGTAACCTCTCAAACGAACCACAAACACTTGGGCTCTGAACTTGTTTCGCCTACTAAAACTTCCAACGTACACAGCCTCTCCTGCTCAATCTGGCCAGAGCTCAACACCGACATTGCGAACGTCCAGGGATTGCTCCTACACTAAAGGTGCCAGCCCTGAAAGCTCTTGCTGGTTCTCATCTCCCACTGGTAACCTCTCAAACGAACCACAAACACTTGGCCTCTGAACTTGTTTAGCCTACTAAAACTTCCAACGTACACAGCCTCTCCTGCTCAATCTGGCCAGAGCTCAACACCGAAATTGCGAACGTCCAGCGATTGCTCCTACACTAAAGGTGCCAGCCCTGAAAGCTCTTGCTGGTCCTCATCTCCCACTGGTAACCTCTCAAACGAACCACAAACACTTGGGCTCTGAACTTGTTTAGCCTACTAAAACTTCCAACGTACACAGCCTCTCCTGCTCAATCTGGCCAGAGCTCAACACCGACATTGCGAACGTCCAGGGATTGCTCCTACACTAAAGGTGCCAGCCCTGAAAGCTCTTGCTGGTTCTCATCTCCCACTGGTAACCTCTCAAACGAACCACAAACACTTGGCCTCTGAACTTGTTTAGCCTACTAAAACTTCCAACGTACACAGCCTCTCCTGCTCAATCTGCCCAAAATTCACCAACGAAATTACGAACGTCCAGCGATTGCTCCTACACTAAAGGTGCCAGCCCTGAAAGCTCTTGCTGGTCCTCATCTCCCACTGGTAACCTCTCAAACGAACCACAAACACTTGGGCTCTGAACTTGTTTAGCCTACTAAAACTTCCAACGTACACAGCCTCTCCTGCTCAATCTGGCCAGAGCTCAACACCGACATTGCGAACGTCCAGGGATTGCTCCTACACTAAAGGTGCCAGCCCTGAAAGCTCTTGCTGGTCCTCATCTCCCACTGGTAACCTCTCAAACGAACCACAAACACTTGGCCTCTGAACTTGTTTAGCCTACTAAAACTTCCAACGTACACAGCCTCTCCTGCTCATTCTGGCCAGAGCTCAACACCGAAATTGCGAACGTCCAGGGATTGCTCCTACACTAAAGGTGCCAGCCCTGAAAGCTCTTGCTGGTCCTCATCTCCCACTGGTAACCTCTCAAACGAACCACAAACACTTGGGCTCTGAACTTGTTTAGCCTACTAAAACGTCCAACGTACACAGCCTCTCCTGCTCAATCTGGCCAGAGCTCAACACCGACATTGCGAACGTCCAGGGATTGCTCCTACACTAAAGGTGCCAGCCCTGAAAGCTCTTGCTGGTCCTCATCTCCCACTGGTAACCTCTCAAACGAACCACAAACACTTGGGCTCTGAACTTGTTTAGCCTACTAAAACTTCCAACGTACACAGCCTCTCCTGCTCAATCTGGCCAGAGCTCAACACCGAAATTGCGAACGTCCAGGGATTGCTCCTACACTAAAGGTGCCAGCCCTGAAAGCTCTTGCTGGTCCTCATCTCCCACTGGTAACCTCTCAAACGAACCACAAACACTTGGGCTCTGAACTTGTTTCGCCTACTAAAACTTCCAACGTACACAGCCTCTCCTGCTCAATCTGGCCAGAGCTCAACACCGACATTGCGAACGTCCAGGGATTGCTCCTACACTAAAGGTGCCAGCCCTGAAAGCTCTTGCTGGTCCTCATCTCCCACTGGTAACCTCTCAAACGAACCACAAACACTTGGGCTCTGAACTTGTTTAGCCTACTAAAACGTCCAACGTACACAGCCTCTCCTGCTCAATCTGCCCAAAATTCACCAACGAAATTACGAACGTCCAGGGATTGCTCCTACACTAAAGGTGCCAGCCCTGAAAGCTCTTGCTGGTCCTCATCTCCCACTGGTAACCTCTCAAACGAACCACAAACACTTGGGCTCTGAACTTGTTTCGCCTACTAAAACTTCCAACGTACACAGCCTCTCCTGCTCAATCTGGCCAGAGCTCAACACCGACATTGCGAACGTCCAGGGATTGCTCCTACACTAAAGGTGCCAGCCCTGAAAGCTCTTGCTGGTCCTCATCTCCCACTGGTAACCTCTCAAACGAACCACAAACACTTGGGCTCTGAACTTGTTTAGCCTACTAAAACTTCCAACGTACACAGCCTCTCCTGCTCAATCTGGCCAGAGCTCAACACCGAAATTGCGAACGTCCAGCGATTGCTCCTACACTAAAGGTGCCAGCCCTGAAAGCTCTTGCTGGTCCTCATCTCCCACTGGTAACCTCTCAAATGAACCACAAACACTTGGGCTCTGAATTGTTTAGCCTACTAAAACGTCCAACGTACACAGCCTCTCCTGCTCAATCTGGCCAGAGCTCAACACCGACATTGCGAACGTCCAGGGATTGCTCCTACACTAAAGGTGCCAGCCCTGAAAGCTCTTGCTGGTCCTCATCTCCCACTGGTAACCTCTCAAACGAACCACAAACACTTGGCCTCTGAACTTGTTTAGCCTACTAAAACTTCCAACGTACACAGCCTCTCCTGCTCAATCTGGCCAGAGCTCAACACCGAAATTGCGAACGTCCAGGGATTGCTCCTACACTAAAGGTGCCAGCCCTGAAAGCTCTTGCTGGTCCTCATCTCCCACTGGTAACCTCTCAAACGAACCACAAACACTTGGGCTCTGAACTTGTTTAGCCTACTAAAACTTCCAACGTACACAGCCTCTCCTGCTCAATCTGGCCAGAGCTCAACACCGACATTGCGAACGTCCAGGATTGCTCCTACACTAAAGGTGCCAGCCCTGAAAGCTCTTGCTGGTCCTCATCTCCCACTGGTAACCTCTCAAAGGAACCACAAACACTTGGGCTCTGAACTTGTTTAGCCTACTAAAACTTCCAACGTACACAGCCTCTCCTGCTCAATCTGGCCAGAGCTCAACACCAACATTGCGAACGTCCAGGGATTGCTCCTACACTAAAGGTGCCAGCCCTGAAAGCTCTTGCTGGTCCTCATCTCCCACTGGTAACCTCTCAAAGGAACCACAAACACTTGGGCTCTGAACTTGTTTAGCCTACTAAAACTTCCAACGTACACAGCCTCTCCTGCTCAATCTGGCCAGAGCTCAACACCGAAATTGCGAACGTCCAGGGATTGCTCCTACACTAAAGGTGCCAGCCCTGAAAGCTCTTGCTGGTCCTCATCTCCCACTGGTAACCTCTCAAACGAACCACAAACACTTGGCCTCTGAACTTGTTTAGCCTACTAAAACTTCCAACGTACACAGCCTCTCCTGCTCAATCTGGCCAGAGCTCAACACCAACGTTGCGAACGTCCAGGGATTGCTCCTACACTAAAGGTGCCAGCCCTGAAAGCTCTTGCTGGTCCTCATCTCCCACTGGTAACCTCTCAAACGAACCACAAACACTTGGCCTCTGAACTTGTTTAGCCTACTAAAACTTCCAACGTACACAGCCTCTCCTGCTCAATCTGGCCAGAGCTCAACACCGACATTGCGAACGTCCAGCGATTGCTCCTACACTAAAGGTGCCAGCCCTGAAAGCTCTTGCTGGTCCTCATCTCCCACTGGTAACCTCTCAAACGAACCACAAACACTTGGGCTCTGAACTTGTTTAGCCTACTAAAACTTCCAACGTACACAGCCTCTCCTGCTCAATCTGGCCAAAATTCACCAACGAAATTACGAACGTCCAGGGATTGCTCCTACACTAAAGGTGCCAGCCCTGAAAGCTCTTGCTGGTCCTCATCTCCCACTGGTAACCTCTCAAACGAACCACAAACACTTGGCCTCTGAACTTGTTTAGCCTACTAAAACTTCCAACGTACACAGCCTCTCCTGCTCAATCTGGCCAGAGCTCAACACCGAAATTGCGAACGTCCAGGGATTGCTCCTACACTAAAGGTGCCAGCCCTGAAAGCTCTTGCTGGTCCTCATCTCCCACTGGTAACCTCTCAAAGGAACCACAAACACTTGGCCTCTGAACTTGTTTAGCCTACTAAAACTTCCAACGTACACAGCCTCTCCTGCTCAATCTGGCCAGAGCTCAACACCGACATTGCGAACGTCCAGCGATTGCTCCTACACTAAAGGTGCCAGCCCTGAAAGCTCTTGCTGGTCCTCATCTCCCACTGGTAACCTCTCAAACGAACCACAAACACTTGGGCTCTGAACTTGTTTAGCCTACTAAAACTTCCAACGTACACAGCCTCTCCTGCTCAATCTGGCCAGAGCTCAACACCGAAATTGCGAACGTCCAGCGATTGCTCCTACACTAAAGGTGCCAGCCCTGAAAGCTCTTGCTGGTCCTCATCTCCCACTGGTAACCTCTCAAATGAACCACAAACACTTGGCCTCTGAACTTGTTTAGCCTACTAAAACTTCCAACGTACACAGCCTCTCCTGCTCAATCTGGCCAGAGCTCAACACCGACATTGCGAACGTCCAGGGATTGCTCCTACACTAAAGGTGCCAGCCCTGAAAGCTCTTGCTGGTCCTCATCTCCCACTGGTAACCTCTCAAACGAACCACAAACACTTGGGCTCTGAACTTGTTTCGCCTACTAAAACTTCCAACGTACACAGCCTCTCCTGCTCAATCTGGCCAGAGCTCAACACCGAAATTGCGAACGTCCAGGGATTGCTCCTACACTAAAGGTGCCAGCCCTGAAAGCTCTTGCTGGTCCTCATCTCCCACTGGTAACCTCTCAAACGAACCACAAACACTTGGGCTCTGAACTTGTTTAGCCTACTAAAACTTCCAACGTACACAGCCTCTCCTGCTCAATCTGGCCAGAGCTCAACACCGAAATTGCGAACGTCCAGGGATTGCTCCTACACTAAAGGTGCCAGCCCTGAAAGCTCTTGCTGGTCCTCATCTCCCACTGGTAACCTCTCAAACGAACCACAAACACTTGGGCTCTGAACTTGTTTCGCCTACTAAAACTTCCAACGTACACAGCCTCTCCTGCTCAATCTGGCCAGAGCTCAACACCGACATTGCGAACGTCCAAGGATTGCTCCTACACTAAAGGTGCCAGCCCTGAAAGCTCTTGCTGCTCCTCATCTCCCACTGGTAACCTCTCAAACGAACCACAAACACTTGGGCTCTGAACTTGTTTAGCCTACTAAAACTTCCAACGTACACAGCCTCTCCTGCTCAATCTGGCCAGAGCTCAACACCGAAATTGCGAACGTCCAGCGATTGCTCCTACACTAAAGGTGCCAGCCCTGAAAGCTCTTGCTGGTCCTCATCTCCCACTGGTAACCTCTCAAACGAACTACAAGCACTTGGGCTCTGAACTTGTTTAGCCTACTAAAACTTCCAACGTACACAGCCTCTCCTGCTCAATCTGGCCAGAGCTCAACACCGACATTGCGAACGTCCAGGGATTGCTCCTACACTAAAGGTGCCAGCCCTGAAAGCTCTTGCTGGTCCTCATCTCCCACTGGTAACCTCTCAAACGAACCACAAACACTTGGCCTCTGAACTTGTTTAGCCTACTAAAACTTCCAACGTACACAGCCTCTCCTGCTCAATCTGGCCAGAGCTCAACACCGAAATTGCGAACGTCCAGCGATTGTTCCTACACTAAAGGTGCCAGCCCTGAAAGCTCTTGCTGGTCCTCATCTCCCACTGGTAACCTCTCAAACGAACCACAAACACTTGGGCTCTGAACTTGTTTAGCCTACTAAAACTTCCAACGTACACAGCCTCTCCTGCTCAATCTGGCCAGAGCTCAACACCGAAATTGCGAACGTCCAGGGATTGCTCCTACACTAAAGGTGCCAGCCCTGAAAGCTCTTGCTGGTCCTCATCTCCCACTGGTAACCTCTCAAACGAACCACAAACACTTGGCCTCTGAACTTGTTTAGCCTACTAAAACTTCCAACGTACACAGCCTCTCCTGCTCAATCTGCCCAAAATTCACCAATGAAATTGCGAACGTCCAGGGAATGCTCCTACACTAAAGGTGCCAGCCCTGAAAGCTCTTGCTGGTCCTCATCTCCCACTGGTAACCTCTCAAACGAACCACAAACACTTGGCCTCTGAACTTGTTTAGCCTACTAAAACTTCCAACGTACACAGCCTCTCCTGCTCAATCTGGCCAGAGCTCAACACCGACATTGCGAACGTCCAGGGATTGCTCCTACACTAAAGGTGCCAGCCCTGAAAGCTCTTGCTGGTCCTCATCTCCCACTGGTAACCTCTCAAACGAACCACAAACACTTGGCCTCTGAACTTGTTTAGCCTACTAAAACTTCCAACGTACACAGCCTCTCCTGCTCAATCTGGCCAGAGCTCAACACCGAAATTGCGAACGTCCAGCGATTGCTCCTACACTAAAGGTGCCAGCCCTGAAAGCTCTTGCTGGTCCTCATCTCCCACTGGTAACCTCTCAAACGAACCACAAACACTTGGGCTCTGAACTTGTTTAGCCTACTAAAACTTCCAACGTACACAGCCTCTCCTGCTCAATCTGGCCAGAGCTCAACACCGAAATTGCGAACGTCCAGGGATTGCTCCTACACTAAAGGTGCCAGCCCTGAAAGCTCTTGCTGGTCCTCATCTCCCACTGGTAACCTCTCAAATGAACCACAAACACTTGGCCTCTGAACTTGTTTAGCCTACTAAAACTTCCAACGTACACAGCCTCTCCTGCTCAATCTGGCCAGAGCTCAACACCGACATTGCGAACGTCCAGGGATTGCTCCTACACTAAAGGTGCCAGCCCTGAAAGCTCTTGCTGGTCCTCATCTCCCACTGGTAACCTCTCAAACGAACCACAAACACTTGGGCTCTGCACTTGTTTCGCCTACTAAAACTTCCAACGTACACAGCCTCTCCTGCTCAATCTGGCCAGAGCTCAACACCGAAATTGCGAACGTCCAGGGATTGCTCCTACACTAAAGGTGCCAGCCCTGAAAGCTCTTGCTGGTCCTCATCTCCCACTGGTAACCTCTCAAATGAACCACAAACACTTGGGCTCTGAACTTGTTTAGCCTACTAAAACTTCCAACGTACACAGCCTCTCCTGCTCAATGTGGCCAGAGCTCAACACCGAAAGTACGAACATCCAGGGATTGTTCCTACACTAAAGGTGCCAGCCCTGAAAGCTCTTGCTGGTCCTCATCTCCCACTGGTAACCTCTCAAACGAACCACAAACACTTGGGCTCTGAACTTGTTTAGCCTACTAAAACTTCCAACGTACACAGCCTCTCCTGCTCAATCTGGCCAGAGCTCAACACCGACATTGCGAACGTCCAGGGATTGCTCCTACACTAAAGGTGCTAGCCCTGAAAGCTCTTGCTGGTCCTCATCTCCCACTGGTAACCTCTCAAACGAACCACAAACACTTGGGCTCTGAACTTGTTTAGCCTACTAAAACTTCCAACGTACACAGCCTCTCCTGCTCAATCTGGCCAGAGCTCAACACCGACATTGCGAACGTCCAGGGATTGCTCCTACACTAAAGGTGCCAGCCCTGAAAGCTCTTGCTGCTCCTCATCTCCCACTGGTAACCTCTCAAACGAACCACAAACACTTGGCCTCTGAACTTGTTTAGCCTACTAAAACTTCCAACGTACACAGCCTCTCCTGCTCAATCTGGCCAGAGCTCAACACCGAAATTGCGAACGTCCAGGGATTGCTCCTACACTAAAGGTGCCAGCCCTGAAAGCTCTTGCTGGTCCTCATCTCCCACTGGTAACCTCTCAAACGAACCACAAACACTTGGCCTCTGAACTTGTTTAGCCTACTAAAACTTCCAACGTACACAGCCTCTCCTGCTCAATCTGGCCAGAGCTCAACACCGACATTGCGAACGTCCAGCGATTGCTCCTACACTAAAGGTGCCAGCCCTGAAAGCTCTTGCTGGTCCTCATCTCCCACTGGTAACCTCTCAAACGAACCACAAACACTTGGGCTCTGAACTTGTTTCGCCTACTAAAACTTCCAACGTACACAGCCTCTCCTGCTCAATCTGGCCAGAGCTCAACACCGACATTGCGAACGTCCAGGGATTGCTCCTACACTAAAGGTGCCAGCCCTGAAAGCTCTTGCTGCTCCTCATCTCCCACTGGTAACCTCTCAAACGAACCACAAACACTTGGGCTCTGAACTTGTTTAGCCTACTAAAACTTCCAACGTACACAGCCTCTCCTGCTCAATCTGGCCAGAGCTCAACACCGACATTGCGAACGTCCAGGGATTGCTCCTACACTAAAGGTGCCAGCCCTGAAAGCTCTTGCTGGTCCTCATCTCCCACTGGTAACCTCTCAAACGAACCACAAACACTTGGGCTCTGAACTTGTTTCGCCTACTAAAACTTCCAACGTACACAGCCTCTCCTGCTCAATCTGGCCAGAGCTCAACACCGACATTGCGAACGTCCAGCGATTGCTCCTACACTAAAGGTGCCAGCCCTGAAAGCTCTTGCTGGTCCTCATCTCCCACTGGTAACCTCTCAAAGGAACCACAAACACTTGGGCTCTGAACTTGTTTAGCCTACTAAAACTTCCAACGTACACAGCCTCTCCTGCTCAATGTGGCCAGAGCTCAACACCGAAATTACGAACATCCAGGGATTGCTCCTACACTAAAGGTGCCAGCCCTGAAAGCTCTTGCTGGTCCTCATCTCCCACTGGTAACCTCTCAAACGAACCACAAACACTTGGGCTCTGAACTTGTTTAGCCTACTAAAACTTCCAACGTACACAGCCTCTCCTGCTCAATCTGGCCAGAGCTCAACACCGACATTGCGAACGTCCAGGGATTGCTCCTACACTAAAGGTGCCAGCCCTGAAAGCTCTTGCTGGTCCTCATCTCCCACTGGTAACCTCTCAAACGAACCACAAACACTTGGCCTCTGAACTTGTTTAGCCTACTAAAACTTCCAACGTACACAGCCTCTCCTGCTCAATCTGGCCAGAGCTCAACACCGACATTGCGAACGTCCAGGGATTGCTCCTACACTAAAGGTGCCAGCCCTGAAAGCTCTTGCTGGTCCTCATCTCCCACTGGTAACCTCTCAAACGAACCACAAACACTTGGCCTCTGAACTTGTTTAGCCTACTAAAACTTCCAACGTACACAGCCTCTCCTGCTCAATCTGGCCAGAGCTCAACACCGAAATTGCGAACGTCCAGGGATTGCTCCTACACTAAAGGTGCCAGCCCTGAAAGCTCTTGCTGGTCCTCATCTCCCACTGGTAACCTCTCAAACGAACCACAAACACTTGGGCTCTGAACTTGTTTAGCCTACTAAAACTTCCAACGTACACAGCCTCTCCTGCTCAATCTGGCCAGAGCTCAACACCGACATTGCGAACGTCCAGCGATTGCTCCTACACTAAAGGTGCCAGCCCTGAAAGCTCTTGCTGGTCCTCATCTCCCACTGGTAACCTCTCAAACGAACCACAAACACTTGGCCTCTGAACTTGTTTCGCCTACTAAAACTTCCAACGTACACAGCCTCTCCTGCTCAATCTGGCCAGAGCTCAACACCGAAATTGCGAACGTCCAGGGATTGCTCCTACACTAAAGGTGCCAGCCCTGAAAGCTCTTGCTGGTCCTCATCTCCCACTGGTAACCTCTCAAACGAACCACAAACACTTGGCCTCTGAACTTGTTTAGCCTACTAAAACGTCCAACGTACACAGCCTCTCCTGCTCAATCTGGCCAGAGCTCAACACCGAAATTGCGAACGTCCAGGGATTGCTCCTACACTAAAGGTGCCAGCCCTGAAAGCTCTTGCTGGTCCTCATCTCCCACTGGTAACCTCTCAAACGAACCACAAACACTTGGCCTCTGAACTTGTTTCGCCTACTAAAACTTCCAACGTACACAGCCTCTCCTGCTCAATCTGGCCAGAGCTCAACACCGAAATTGCGAACATCCAGGGTTTGCTCCTACACTAAAGGTGCCAGCCCTGAAAGCTCTTGCTGGTCCTCATCTCCCACTGGTAACCTCTCAAACGAACCACAAACACTTGGGCTCTGAACTTGTTTAGCCTACTAAAACTTCCAACGTACACAGCCTCTCCTGCTCAATCTGGCCAGAGCTCAACACCGAAATTGCGAACGTCCAGCGATTGCTCCTACACTAAAGGTGCCAGCCCTGAAAGCTCTTGCTGGTCCTCATCTCCCACTGGTAACCTCTCAAACGAACCACAAACACTTGGCCTCTGAACTTGTTTAGCCTACTAAAACTTCCAACGTACACAGCCTCTCCTGCTCAATCTGTCCAAAATTCACCAATGAAATTACGAACGTCCAGCGATTGCTCCTACACTAAAGGTGCCAGCCCTGAAAGCTCTTGCTGGTCCTCATCTCCCACTGGTAACCTCTCAAACGAACCACCAGCAATTGGGCTCTGAACTTGTTTAGCCTACTAAAACTTCCAACGTACACAGCCTCTC
The DNA here is from genome assembly GCF_030936135.1 of Gavia stellata. Taxonomy (NCBI): domain Eukaryota; kingdom Metazoa; phylum Chordata; class Aves; order Gaviiformes; family Gaviidae; genus Gavia; species Gavia stellata. The sequence goes on from NW_026777015.1 coordinate 43,629, forward strand.
CTGCTCAATCTGGCCAGAGCTCAACACCGAAATTGCGAACGTCCAGGGATTGCTCCTACACTAAAGGTGCCAGCCCTGAAAGCTCTTGCTGGTCCTCATCTCCCACTGGTAACCTCTCAAACGAACTACCAGCACTTGGGCTCTGAACTTGTTTAGCCTACTAAAACTTCCAACGTACACAGCCTCTCCTGCTCAATCTGGCCAGAGCTCAACACCGACATTGCGAACGTCCAGGGATTGCTCCTACACTAAAGGTGCCAGCCCTGAAAGCTCTTGCTGGTCCTCATCTCCCACTGGTAACCTCTCAAACGAACCACAAACACTTGGCCTCTGAACTTGTTTAGCCTACTAAAACTTCCAACGTACACAGCCTCTCCTGCTCAATCTGGCCAGAGCTCAACACCGACATTGCGAACGTCCAGGGATTGCTCCTACACTAAAGGTGCCAGCCCTGAAAGCTCTTGCTGCTCCTCATCTCCCACTGGTAACCTCTCAAACGAACCACAAACACTTGGGCTCTGAACTTGTTTAGCCTACTAAAACTTCCAACGTACACAGCCTCTCCTGCTCAATCTGGCCAGAGCTCAACACCGACATTGCGAACGTCCAGCGATTGCTCCTACACTAAAGGTGCCAGCCCTGAAAGCTCTTGCTGGTCCTCATCTCCCACTGGTAACCTCTCAAACGAACCACAAACACTTGGCCTCTGAACTTGTTTAGCCTACTAAAACTTCCAACGTACACAGCCTCTCCTGCTCAATCTGGCCAGAGCTCAACACCGAAATTGCGAACGTCCAGCGATTGCTCCTACACTAAAGGTGCCAGCCCTGAAAGCTCTTGCTGGTCCTCATCTCCCACTGGTAACCTCTCAAATGAACCACAAACACTTGGGCTCTGAACTTGTTTAGCCTACTAAAACTTCCAACGTACACAGCCTCTCCTGCTCAATCTGGCCAGAGCTCAACACCGACATTGCGAACGTCCAGCGATTGCTCCTACACTAAAGGTGCCAGCCCTGAAAGCTCTTGCTGGTCCTCATCTCCCACTGGTAACCTCTCAAACGAACCACAAACACTTGGGCTCTGAACTTGTTTCGCCTACTAAAACTTCCAACGTACACAGCCTCTCCTGCTCAATCTGGCCAGAGCTCAACACCGAAATTGCGAACGTCCAGGGATTGCTCCTACACTAAAGGTGCCAGCCCTGAAAGCTCTTGCTGGTCCTCATCTCCCACTGGTAACCTCTCAAACGAACCACAAACACTTGGCCTCTGAACTTGTTTAGCCTACTAAAACTTCCAACGTACACAGCCTCTCCTGCTCAATCTGGCCAGAGCTCAACACCAACATTGCGAACGTCCAGGGATTGCTCCTACACTAAAGGTGCCAGCCCTGAAAGCTCTTGCTGGTCCTCATCTCCCACTGGTAACCTCTCAAACGAACCACAAACACTTGGGCTCTGAACTTGTTTAGCCTACTAAAACTTCCAACGTACACAGCCTCTCCTGCTCAATCTGGCCAGAGCTCAACACCGACATTGCGAACGTCCAGGGATTGCTCCTACACTAAAGGTGCTAGCCCTGAAAGCTCTTGCTGGTCCTCATCTCCCACTGGTAACCTCTCAAACGAACCACAAACACTTGGGCTCTGAACTTGTTTAGCCTACTAAAACTTCCAACGTACACAGCCTCTCCTGCTCAATCTGGCCAGAGCTCAACACCGACATTGCGAACGTCCAGCGATTGCTCCTACACTAAAGGTGCCAGCCCTGAAAGCTCTTGCTGGTCCTCATCTCCCACTGGTAACCTCTCAAACGAACCACAAACACTTGGGCTCTGAACTTGTTTCGCCTACTAAAACTTCCAACGTACACAGCCTCTCCTGCTCAATCTGGCCAGAGCTCAACACCGAAATTGCGAACGTCCAGGGATTGCTCCTACACTAAAGGTGCCAGCCCTGAAAGCTCTTGCTGGTCCTCATCTCCCACTGGTAACCTCTCAAACGAACCACAAACACTTGGGCTCTGAACTTGTTTAGCCTACTAAAACTTCCAACGTACACAGCCTCTCCTGCTCAATCTGGCCAGAGCTCAACACCGAAATTGCGAACATCCAGGGATTGCTCCTACACTAAAGGTGCCAGCCCTGAAAGCTCTTGCTGCTCCTCATCTCCCACTGGTAACCTCTCAAACGAACCACAAACACTTGGCCTCTGAACTTGTTTAGCCTACTAAAACTTCCAACGTACACAGCCTCTCCTGCTCAATCTGGCCAGAGCTCAACACCGACATTGCGAACGTCCAGCGATTGCTCCTACACTAAAGGTGCCAGCCCTGAAAGCTCTTGCTGGTCCTCATCTCCCACTGGTAACCTCTCAAACGAACCACAAACACTTGGGCTCTGAACTTGTTTAGCCTACTAAAACTTCCAACGTACACAGCCTCTCCTGCTCAATCTGGCCAGAGCTCAACACCGAAATTACGAACATCCAGGGATTGCTCCTACACTAAAGGTGCCAGCCCTGAAAGCTCTTGCTGGTCCTCATCTCCCACTGGTAACCTCTCAAACGAACCACAAACACTTGGCCTCTGAACTTGTTTAGCCTACTAAAACTTCCAACGTACACAGCCTCTCCTGCTCAATCTGGCCAGAGCTCAACACCGAAATTGCGAACGTCCAGCGATTGCTCCTACACTAAAGGTGCCAGCCCTGAAAGCTCTTGCTGGTCCTCATCTCCCACTGGTAACCTCTCAAACGAACCACAAACACTTGGCCTCTGAACTTGTTTAGCCTACTAAAACGTCCAACGTACACAGCCTCTCCTGCTCAATCTGGCCAGAGCTCAACACCGAAATTGCGAACGTCCAGGGATTGCTCCTACACTAAAGGTGCCAGCCCTGAAAGCTCTTGCTGGTCCTCATCTCCCACTGGTAACCTCTCAAACGAACCACAAACACTTGGGCTCTGAACTTGTTTCGCCTACTAAAACTTCCAACGTACACAGCCTCTCCTGCTCAATCTGGCCAGAGCTCAACACCGACATTGCGAACGTCCAGCGATTGCTCCTACACTAAAGGTGCCAGCCCTGAAAGCTCTTGCTGGTCCTCATCTCCCACTGGTAACCTCTCAAACGAACCACAAACACTTGGCCTCTGAACTTGTTTAGCCTACTAAAACTTCCAACGTACACAGCCTCTCCTGCTCAATCTGGCCAGAGCTCAACACCGAAATTGCGAACGTCCAGCGATTGCTCCTACACTAAAGGTGCCAGCCCTGAAAGCTCTTGCTGGTCCTCATCTCCCACTGGTAACCTCTCAAACGAACCACAAACACTTGGGCTCTGAACTTGTTTAGCCTACTAAAACTTCCAACGTACACAGCCTCTCCTGCTCAATCTGGCCAGAGCTCAACACCGACATTGCGAACGTCCAGCGATTGCTCCTACACTAAAGGTGCCAGCCCTGAAAGCTCTTGCTGGTCCTCATCTCCCACTGGTAACCTCTCAAACGAACCACAAACACTTGGGCTCTGAACTTGTTTCGCCTACTAAAACTTCCAACGTACACAGCCTCTCCTGCTCAATCTGGCCAGAGCTCAACACCGAAATTGCGAACGTCCAGGGATTGCTCCTACACTAAAGGTGCCAGCCCTGAAAGCTCTTGCTGGTCCTCATCTCCCACTGGTAACCTCTCAAACGAACCACAAACACTTAGGCTCTGAACTTGTTTAGCCTACTAAAACTTCCAACGTACACAGCCTCTCCTGCTCAATCTGGCCAGAGCTCAACACCGAAATTACGAACATCCAGGGATTGCTCCTACACTAAAGGTGCCAGCCCTGAAAGCTCTTGCTGGTCCTCATCTCCCACTGGTAACCTCTCAAACGAACCACAAACACTTGGGCTCTGAACTTGTTTAGCCTACTAAAACTTCCAACGTACACAGCCTCTCCTGCTCAATCTGGCCAGAGCTCAACACCGAAATTGCGAACGTCCAGGGATTGCTCCTACACTAAAGGTGCCAGCCCTGAAAGCTCTTGCTGGTCCTCATCTCCCACTGGTAACCTCTCAAACGAACCACAAACACTTGGGCTCTGAACTTGTTTAGCCTACTAAAACGTCCAACGTACACAGCCTCTCCTGCTCAATCTGGCCAGAGCTCAACACCGAAATTGCGAACGTCCAGGGATTGCTCCTACACTAAAGGTGCCAGCCCTGAAAGCTCTTGCTGGTCCTCATCTCCCACTGGTAACCTCTCAAACGAACCACAAACACTTGGCCTCTGAACTTGTTTCGCCTACTAAAACTTCCAACGTACACAGCCTCTCCTGCTCAATCTGGCCAGAGCTCAACACCGAAATTGCGAACGTCCAGCGATTGCTCCTACACTAAAGGTGCCAGCCCTGAAAGCTCTTGCTGGTCCTCATCTCCCACTGGTAACCTCTCAAACGAACCACAAACACTTGGGCTCTGAACTTGTTTAGCCTACTAAAACTTCCAACGTACACAGCCTCTCCTGCTCAATCTGGCCAGAGCTCAACACTGAAATTGCGAACGTCCAGGGATTGCTCCTACACTAAAGGTGCCAGCCCTGAAAGCTCTTGCTGGTCCTCATCTCCCACTGGTAACCTCTCAAACGAACCACAAACACTTGGGCTCTGAACTTGTTTAGCCTACTAAAACTTCCAACGTACACAGCCTCTCCTGCTCAATGTGGCCAGAGCTCAACACCGACATTGTGAACGTCCAGGGATTGCTCCTACACTAAAGGTGCCAGCCCTGAAAGCTCTTGCTGGTCCTCATCTCCCACTGGTAACCTCTCAAACGAACCACAAACACTTGGGCTCTGAACTTGTTTCGCCTACTAAAACTTCCAACGTACACAGCCTCACTGCTCAATCTGGCCAGAGCTCAACACCGAAATTGCGAACGTCCAGCGATTGCTCCTACACTAAAGGTGCCAGCCCTGAAAGCTCTTGCTGGTCCTCATCTCCCACTGGTAACCTCTCAAACGAACCACAAACACTTGGGCTCTGAACTTGTTTCGCCTACTAAAACTTCCAACGTACACAGCCTCTCCTGCTCAATCTGGCCAGAGCTCAACACCGAAATTGCGAACGTCCAGGGATTGCTCCTACACTAAAGGTGCCAGCCCTGAAAGCTCTTGCTGGTCCTCATCTCCCACTGGTAACCTCTCAAACGAACCACAAACACTTGGCCTCTGAACTTGTTTAGCCTACTAAAACGTCCAACGTACACAGCCTCTCCTGCTCAATCTGGCCAGAGCTCAACACCGAAATTGCGAACGTCCAGGGATTGCTCCTACACTAAAGGTGCCAGCCCTGAAAGCTCTTGCTGGTCCTCATCTCCCACTGGTAACCTCTCAAACGAACCACAAACACTTGGGCTCTGAACTTGTTTCGCCTACTAAAACTTCCAACGTACACAGCCTCTCCTGCTCAATCTGGCCAGAGCTCAACACCGAAATTGCGAACGTCCAGGGATTGCTCCTACACTAAAGGTGCCAGCCCTGAAAGCTCTTGCTGGTCCTCATCTCCCACTGGTAACCTCTCAAACGAACCACAAACACTTGGGCTCTGAACTTGTTTAGCCTACTAAAACTTCCAACGTACACAGCCTCTCCTGCTCAATCTGGCCAGAGCTCAACACCGAAATTACGAACATCCAGGGATTGCTCCTACACTAAAGGTGCCAGCCCTGAAAGCTCTTGCTGGTCCTCATCTCCCACTGGTAACCTCTCAAACGAACCACAAACACTTGGGCTCTGAACTTGTTTAGCCTACTAAAACTTCCAACGTACACAGCCTCTCCTGCTCAATCTGGCCAGAGCTCAACACCGAAATTGCGAACGTCCAGGGATTGCTCCTACACTAAAGGTGCCAGCCCTGAAAGCTCTTGCTGGTCCTCATCTCCCACTGGTAACCTCTCAAACGAACCACAAACACTTGGGCTCTGAACTTGTTTAGCCTACTAAAACGTCCAACGTACACAGCCTCTCCTGCTCAATCTGGCCAGAGCTCAACACCGAAATTGCGAACGTCCAGGGATTGCTCCTACACTAAAGGTGCCAGCCCTGAAAGCTCTTGCTGGTCCTCATCTCCCACTGGTAACCTCTCAAACGAACCACAAACACTTGGCCTCTGAACTTGTTTAGCCTACTAAAACTTCCAACGTACACAGCCTCTCCTGCTCAATCTGGCCAGAGCTCAACACCGAAATTGCGAACGTCCAGCGATTGCTCCTACACTAAAGGTGCCAGCCCTGAAAGCTCTTGCTGGTCCTCATCTCCCACTGGTAACCTCTCAAACGAACCACAAACACTTGGCCTCTGAACTTGTTTAGCCTACTAAAACTTCCAACGTACACAGCCTCTCCTGCTCAATCTGGCCAGAGCTCAACACTGAAATTGCGAACGTCCAGGGATTGCTCCTACACTAAAGGTGCCAGCCCTGAAAGCTCTTGCTGGTCCTCATCTCCCACTGGTAACCTCTCAAACGAACCACAAACACTTGGGCTCTGAACTTGTTTAGCCTACTAAAACTTCCAACGTACACAGCCTCTCCTGCTCAATGTGGCCAGAGCTCAACACCGACATTGTGAACGTCCAGGGATTGCTCCTACACTAAAGGTGCCAGCCCTGAAAGCTCTTGCTGGTCCTCATCTCCCACTGGTAACCTCTCTCAAACGAACCACAAACACTTGGGCTCTGAACTTGTTTCGCCTACTAAAACTTCCAACGTACACAGCCTCTCCTGCTCAATCTGGCCAGAGCTCAACACCGAAATTGCGAACGTCCAGCGATTGCTCCTACACTAAAGGTGCCAGCCCTGAAAGCTCTTGCTGGTCCTCATCTCCCACTGGTAACCTCTCAAACGAACCACAAACACTTGGGCTCTGAACTTGTTTCGCCTACTAAAACTTCCAACGTACACAGCCTCTCCTGCTCAATCTGGCCAGAGCTCAACACCGAAATTGCGAACGTCCAGCGATTGCTCCTACACTAAAGGTGCCAGCCCTGAAAGCTCTTGCTGGTCCTCATCTCCCACTGGTAACCTCTCAAACGAACCACAAACACTTGGCCTCTGAACTTGTTTAGCCTACTAAAACGTCCAACGTACACAGCCTCTCCTGCTCAATCTGGCCAGAGCTCAACACCGAAATTGCGAACGTCCAGGGATTGCTCCTACACTAAAGGTGCCAGCCCTGAAAGCTCTTGCTGGTCCTCATCTCCCACTGGTAACCTCTCAAACGAACCACAAACACTTGGGCTCTGAACTTGTTTCGCCTACTAAAACTTCCAACGTACACAGCCTCTCCTGCTCAATCTGGCCAGAGCTCAACACCGAAATTGCGAACATCCAGGGATTGCTCCTACACTAAAGGTGCCAGCCCTGAAAGCTCTTGCTGGTCCTCATCTCCCACTGGTAACCTCTCAAACGAACCACAAACACTTGGGCTCTGAACTTGTTTAGCCTACTAAAACTTCCAACGTACACAGCCTCTCCTGCTCAATCTGGCCAGAGCTCAACACCGAAATTGCGAACGTTCACGGATTGCTCCTACACTAAAGGTGCCAGCCCTGAAAGCTCTTGCTGGTCCTCATCTCCCACTGGTAACCTCTCAAACGAACCACAAACACTTGGGCTCTGAACTTGTTTAGCCTACTAAAACGTCCAACGTACACAGCCTCTCCTGCTCAATCTGGCCAGAGCTCAACACCAAAGTTGCGAACGTCCAGGGATTGCTCCTACACTAAAGGTGCCAGCCCTGAAAGCTCTTGCTGGTCCTCATCTCCCACTGGTAACCTCTCAAACGAACCACAAACACTTGGCCTCTGAACTTGTTTAGCCTACTAAAACTTCCAACGTACACAGCCTCTCCTGCTCAATCTGGCCAGAGCTCAACACCGAAATTGCGAACGTCCAGCGATTGCTCCTACACTAAAGGTGCCAGCCCTGAAAGCTCTTGCTGGTCCTCATCTCCCACTGGTAACCTCTCAAACGAACCACAAACACTTGGGCTCTGAACTTGTTTAGCCTACTAAAACTTCCAACGTACACAGCCTCTCCTGCTCAATCTGGCCAGAGCTCAACACCGAAATTGAGAACGTCCAGGGATTGCTCCTACACTAAAGGTGCCAGCCCTGAAAGCTCTTGCTGGTCCTCATCTCCCACTGGTAACCTCTCAAACGAACCACAAACACTTGGGCTCTGAACTTGTTTAGCCTACTAAAACTTCCAACGTACACAGCCTCTCCTGCTCAATCTGCCCAAAATTCACCAATGAAATTACGAACGTCCAGGGATTGCTCCTACACTAAAGGTGCCAGCCCTGAAAGCTCTTGCTGGTCCTCATCTCCCACTGGTAACCTCTCAAACGAACCACAAACACTTGGCCTCTGAACTTGTTTAGCCTACTAAAACTTCCAACGTACACAGCCTCTCCTGCTCAATCTGGCCAGAGCTCAACACCAACATTGCGAACGTCCAGGGATTGCTCCTACACTAAAGGTGCCAGCCCTGAAAGCTCTTGCTGGTCCTCATCTCCCACTGGTAACCTCTCAAACGAACCACAAACACTTGGCCTCTGAACTTGTTTAGCCTACTAAAACTTCCAACGTACACAGCCTCTCCTGCTCAATCTGGCCCAAAATTCACCAATGAAATTACGAACGTCCAGGGATTGCTCCTACACTAAAGGTGCCAGCCCTGAAAGCTCTTGCTGGTCCTCATCTCCCACTGGTAACCTCTCAAACGAACCACAAACACTTGGCCTCTGAACTTGTTTAGCCTACTAAAACTTCCAACGTACACAGCCTCTCCTGCTCAATCTGGCCAGAGCTCAACACCGAAATTGCGAACGTCCAGCGATTGCTCCTACACTAAAGGTGCCAGCCCTGAAAGCTCTTGCTGGGCCTCATCTCCCACTGGTAACCTCTCAAACGAACCACAAACACTTGGCCTCTGAACTTGTTTAGCCTACTAAAACTTCCAACGTACACAGCCTCTCCTGCTCAATCTGGCCAGTTCTCAACACCGAAATTGCGAACGTCCAGGGATTGCTCCTACACTAAAGGTGCCAGCCCTGAAAGCTCTTGCTGGTCCTCATCTCCCACTGGTAACCTCTCAAACGAACCACAAACACTTGGCCTCTGAACTTGTTTAGCCTACTAAAACTTCCAACGTACACAGCCTCTCCTGCTCAATCTGGCCAGAGCTCAACACCGAAATTGCGAACGTCCAGCGATTGCTCCTACACTAAAGGTGCCAGCCTGAAAGCTCTTGCTGGTCCTCATCTCCCACTGGTAACCTCTCAAACGAACCACAAACACTTGGCCTCTGAACTTGTTTAGCCTACTAAAACTTCCAACGTACACAGCCTCTCCTGCTCAATCTGGCCAGAGCTCAACACCGACATTGCGAACGTCCAGGGATTGCTCCTACACTAAAGGTGCCAGCCCTGAAAGCTCTTGCTGGTCCTCATCTCCCACTGGTAACCTCTCAAACGAACCACAAACACTTGGGCTCTGAACTTGTTTAGCCTACTAAAACTTCCAACGTACACAGCCTCTCCTGCTCAATCTGGCCAGAGCTCAACACCGAAATTGCGAACGTCCAGGGATTGCTCCTACACTAAAGGTGCCAGCCCTGAAAGCTCTTGCTGCTCCTCATCTCCCACTGGTAACCTCTCAAACGAACCACAAACACTTGGCCTCTGAACTTGTTTCGCCTACTAAAACTTCCAACGTACACAGCCTCTCCTGCTCAATCTGGCCAGAGCTCAACACCGAAATTGCGAACGTCCAGGGATTGCTCCTACACTAAAGGTGCCAGCCCTGAAAGCTCTTGCTGGTCCTCATCTCCCACTGGTAACCTCTCAAACGAACCACAAACACTTGGCCTCTGAACTTGTTTAGCCTACTAAAACTTCCAACGTACACAGCCTCTCCTGCTCAATCTGCCCAAAATTCACCAATGAAATTACGAACGTCCAGGGATTGCTCCTACACTAAAGGTGCCAGCCCTGAAAGCTCTTGCTGGTCCTCATCTCCCCCTGGTAACCTCTCAAACGAACCACAAACACTTGGGCTCTGAACTTGTTTAGCCTACTAAAACTTCCAACGTACACAGCCTCTCCTGCTCAATCTGGCCAGAGCTCAACACCGAAATTGCGAACGTCCAGGGATTGCTCCTACACTAAAGGTGCCAGCCCTGAAAGCTCTTGCTGGTCCTCATCTCCCACTGGTAACCTCTCAAACGAACCACAAACACTTGGCCTCTGAACTTGTTTAGCCTACTAAAACTTCCAACGTACACAGCCTCTCCTGCTCAATCTGGCCCAAAATTCACCAATGAAATTACGAACGTCCAGGGATTGCTCCTACACTAAAGGTGCCAGCCCTGAAAGCTCTTGCTGGTCCTCATCTCCCACTGGTAACCTCTCAAACGAACCACAAACACTTGGCCTCTGAACTTGTTTAGCCTACTAAAACTTCCAACGTACACAGCCTCTCCTGCTCAATCTGGCCAGAGCTCAACACCGAAATTGCGAACGTCCAGGGATTGCTCCTACACTAAAGGTGCCAGCCCTGAAAGCTCTTGCTGGTCCTCATCTCCCACTGGTAACCTCTCAAACGAACCACAAACACTTGGCCTCTGAACTTGTTTAGCCTACTAAAACTTCCAACGTACACAGGCTCTCCTGCTCAATCTGGCCAGTTCTCAACACCGAAATTGCGAACGTCCAGGGATTGCTCCTACACTAAACGTGCCAGCCCTGAAAGCTCTTGCTGCTCCTCATCTCCCACTGGTAACCTCTCAAACGAACCACAAACACTTGGCCTCTGAACTTGTTTAGCCTACTAAAACTTCCAACGTACACAGCCTCTCCTGCTCAATCTGGCCAGAGCTCAACACCGAAATTGCGAACGTCCAGGGATTGCTCCTACACTAAAGGTGCCAGCCCTGAAAGCTCTTGCTGGTCCTCATCTCCCACTGGTAACCTCTCAAACGAACCACAAACACTTGGGCTCTGAACTTGTTTCGCCTACTAAAACTTCCAACGTACACAGCCTCTCCTGCTCAATCTGGCCAGAGCTCAACACCGACATTGCGAACGTCCAGCGATTGCTCCTACACTAAAGGTGCCAGCCCTGAAAGCTCTTGCTGGTCCTCATCTCCCACTGGTAACCTCTCAAACGAACCACAAACACTTGGCCTCTGAACTTGTTTAGCCTACTAAAACTTCCAACGTACACAGCCTCTCCTGCTCAATCTGGCCAGAGCTCAACACCGACATTGCGAACGTCCAGCGATTGCTCCTACACTAAAGGTGCCAGCCCTGAAAGCTCTTGCTGGTCCTCATCTCCCACTGGTAACCTCTCAAACGAACCACAAACACTTGGCCTCTGAACTTGTTTAGCCTACTAAAACTTCCAACGTACACAGCCTCTCCTGCTCAATCTGGCCAGAGCTCAACACCGAAATTGCGAACGTCCAGGGATTGCTCCTACACTAAAGGTGCCAGCCCTGAAAGCTCTTGCTGGTCCTCATCTCCCACTGGTAACCTCTCAAACGAACCACAAACACTTGGGCTCTGAACTTGTTTAGCCTACTAAAACTTCCAACGTACACAGCCTCTCCTGCTCAATCTGGCCAGAGCTCAACACCGAAATTGCGAACGTCCAGGGATTGCTCCTACACTAAAGGTGCCAGCCCTGAAAGCTCTTGCTGGTCCTCATCTCCCACTGGTAACCTCTCAAACGAACCACAAACACTTGGGCTCTGAACTTGTTTAGCCTACTAAAACTTCCAACGTACACAGCCTCTCCTGCTCAATCTGGCCAGAGCTCAACACCGAAATTGCGAACGTCCAGCGATTGCTCCTACACTAAAGGTGCCAGCCCTGAAAGCTCTTGCTGGTCCTCATCTCCCACTGGTAACCTCTCAAACGAACCACAAACACTTGGGCTCTGAACTTGTTTAGCCTACTAAAACTTCCAACGTACACAGCCTCTCCTGCTCAATCTGGCCAGAGCTCAACACCGACATTGCGAACGTCCAGGGATTGCTCCTACACTAAAGGTGCCAGCCCTGAAAGCTCTTGCTGCTCCTCATCTCCCACTGGTAACCTCTCAAACGAACCACAAACACTTGGCCTCTGAACTTGTTTCGCCTACTAAAACTTCCAACGTACACAGCCTCTCCTGCTCAATCTGGCCAGAGCTCAACACCGAAATTGCGAACGTTCACGGATTGCTCCTACACTAAAGGTGCCAGCCCTGAAAGCTCTTGCTGGTCCTCATCTCCCACTGGTAACCTCTCAAACGAACCACAAACACTTGGGCTCTGAACTTGTTTAGCCTACTAAAACTTCCAACGTACACAGCCTCTCCTGCTCAATCTGGCCAGAGCTCAACACCGAAATTGCGAACGTCCAGGGATTGCTCCTACACTAAAGGTGCCAGCCCTAAAGCTCTTGCTGGTCCTCATCTCCCACTGGTAACCTCTCAAACGAACCACAAACACTTGGGCTCTGAACTTGTTTAGCCTACTAAAACTTCCAACGTACACAGCCTCTCCTGCTCAATCTGGCCAGAGCTCAACACCGAAATTGCGAACGTCCAGCGATTGCTCCTACACTAAAGGTGCCAGCCCTGAAAGCTCTTGCTGGTCCTCATCTCCCACTGGTAACCTCTCAAACGAACCACAAACACTTGGCCTCTGAACTTGTTTAGCCTACTAAAACTTCCAACGTACACAGCCTCTCCTGCTCAATCTGGCCAGAGCTCAACACCGAAATTGCGAACGTCCAGGGATTGCTCCTACACTAAAGGTGCCAGCCCTGAAAGCTCTTGCTGCTCCTCATCTCCCACTGGTAACCTCTCAAACGAACCACAAACACTTGGCCTCTGAACTTGTTTAGCCTACTAAAACTTCCAACGTACACAGCCTCTCCTGCTCAATCTGGCCAGAGCTCAACACCGAAATTGCGAACGTTCACGGATTGCTCCTACACTAAAGGTGCCAGCCCTGAAAGCTCTTGCTGGTCCTCATCTCCCACTGGTAACCTCTCAAACGAACCACAAACACTTGGGCTCTGAACTTGTTTAGCCTACTAAAACTTCCAACGTACACAGCCTCTCCTGCTCAATCTGGCCAGAGCTCAACACCGAAATTGCGAACGTCCAGGGATTGCTCCTACACTAAAGGTGCCAGCCCTGAAAGCTCTTGCTGGTCCTCATCTCCCACTGGTAACCTCTCAAACGAACCACAAACACTTGGCCTCTGAACTTGTTTAGCCTACTAAAACTTCCAACGTACACAGCCTCTCCTGCTCAATCTGGCCAGAGCTCAACACCGAAATTGCGAACGTCCAGCGATTGCTCCTACACTAAAGGTGCCAGCCCTGAAAGCTCTTGCTGGTCCTCATCTCCACTGGTAACCTCTCAAACGAACCACAAACACTTGGGCTCTGAACTTGTTTAGCCTACTAAAACTTCCAACGTACACAGCCTCTCCTGCTCAATCTGGCCAGAGCTCAACACCAAAGTTGCGAACGTCCAGGGATTGCTCCTACACTAAAGGTGCCAGCCCTGAAAGCTCTTGCTGGTCCTCATCTCCCACTGGTAACCTCTCAAACGAACCACAAACACTTGGGCTCTGAACTTGTTTAGCCTACTAAAACTTCCAACGTACACAGCCTCTCCTGCTCAATCTGGCCAGAGCTCAACACCGAAATTGCGAACGTCCAGCGATTGCTCCTACACTAAAGGTGCCAGCCCTGAAAGCTCTTGCTGGTCCTCATCTCCCACTGGTAACCTCTCAAACGAACCACAAACACTTGGCCTCTGAACTTGTTTAGCCTACTAAAACTTCCAACGTACACAGCCTCTCCTGCTCAATCTGGCCAGAGCTCAACACCGAAATTGCGAACGTCCAGGGATTGCTCCTACACTAAAGGTGCCAGCCCTGAAAGCTCTTGCTGGTCCTCATCTCCCACTGGTAACCTCTCAAAGGAACCACAAACACTTGGGCTCTGAACTTGTTTAGCCTACTAAAACTTCCAACGTACACAGCCTCTCCTGCTCAATCTGGCCAGAGCTCAACACCGAAATTACGAACGTCCAGGGATTGCTCCTACACTAAAGGTGCCAGCCCTGAAAGCTCTTGCTGGTCCTCATCTCCCACTGGTAACCTCTCAAACGAACCACAAACACTTGGGCTCTGAACTTGTTTAGCCTACTAAAACTTCCAACGTACACAGCCTCTCCTGCTCAATCTGGCCAGAGCTCAACACCGAAATTGCGAACGTCCAGGGATTGCTCCTACACTAAAGGTGCCAGCCCTGAAAGCTCTTGCTGGTCCTCATCTCCCACTGGTAACCTCTCAAACGAACCACAAACACTTGGCCTCTGAACTTGTTTAGCCTACTAAAACTTCCAACGTACACAGCCTCTCCTGCTCAATCTGCCCAAAATCTCACCAATGAAATTGCGAACGTCCAGCGATTGCTCCTACACTAAAGGTGCCAGCCCTGAAAGCTCTTGCTGGTCCTCATCTCCCACTGGTAACCTCTCAAACGAACCACAAACACTTGGGCTCTGAACTTGTTTAGCCTACTAAAACTTCCAACGTACACAGCCTCTCCTGCTCAATCTGGCCAGAGCTCAACACCGACATTGCGAACGTCCAGGGATTGCTCCTACACTAAAGGTGCCAGCCCTGAAAGCTCTTGCTGGTCCTCATCTCCCACTGGTAACCTCTCAAACGAACCACAAACACTTGGCCTCTGAACTTGTTTAGCCTACTAAAACTTCCAACGTACACAGCCTCTCCTGCTCAATCTGGCCCAAAATTCACCAATGAAATTACGAACGTCCAGGGATTGCTCCTACACTAAAGGTGCCAGCCCTGAAAGCTCTTGCTGGTCCTCATCTCCCACTGGTAACCTCTCAAACGAACCACAAACACTTGGCCTCTGAACTTGTTTAGCCTACTAAAACTTCCAACGTACACAGCCTCTCCTGCTCAATCTGGCCAGAGCTCAACACCGAAATTGCGAACGTCCAGCGATTGCTCCTACACTAAAGGTGCCAGCCCTGAAAGCTCTTGCTGGTCCTCATCTCCCACTGGTAACCTCTCAAACGAACCACAAACACTTGGGCTCTGAACTTGTTTAGCCTACTAAAACTTCCAACGTACACAGCCTCTCCTGCTCAATCTGGCCAGAGCTCAACACCGACATTGCGAACGTCCAGGGATTGCTCCTACACTAAAGGTGCCAGCCCTGAAAGCTCTTGCTGCTCCTCATCTCCCACTGGTAACCTCTCAAACGAACCACAAACACTTGGCCTCTGAACTTGTTTAGCCTACTAAAACTTCCAACGTACACAGCCTCTCCTGCTCAATCTGGCCAGAGCTCAACACCGACATTGCGAACGTTCCACGGATTGCTCCTACACTAAAGGTGCCAGCCCTGAAAGCTCTTGCTGGTCCTCATCTCCACTGGTAACCTCTCAAACGAACCACAAACACTTGGGCTCTGAACTTGTTTAGCCTACTAAAACTTCCAACGTACACAGCCTCTCCTGCTCAATCTGGCCAGAGCTCAACACCGAAAGTTGCGAACGTCCAGGGATTGCTCCTACACTAAAGGTGCCAGCCCTGAAAGCTCTTGCTGGTCCTCATCTCCCACTGGTAACCTCTCAAACGAACCACAAACACTTGGGCTCTGAACTTGTTTAGCCTACTAAAACTTCCAACGTACACAGCCTCTCCTGCTCAATCTGGCCAGAGCTCAACACCGAAATTGCGAACGTCCAGGGATTGCTCCTACACTAAAGGTGCCAGCCCTGAAAGCTCTTGCTGGTCCTCATCTCCCACTGGTAACCTCTCAAACGAACCACAAACACTTGGCCTCTGAACTTGTTTAGCCTACTAAAACTTCCAACGTACACAGCCTCTCCTGCTCAATCTGGCCCAGAGCTCAACACCGAAATTGCGAACGTCCAGGGATTGCTCCTACACTAAAGGTGCCAGCCCTGAAAGCTCTTGCTGGTCCTCATCTCCCACTGGTAACCTCTCAAACGAACCACAAACACTTGGGCTCTGAACTTGTTTAGCCTACTAAAACTTCCAACGTACACAGCCTCTCCTGCTCAATCTGGCCAGAGCTCAACACCGAAATTGCGAACGTCCAGGGATTGCTCCTACACTAAAGGTGCCAGCCCTGAAAGCTCTTGCTGGTCCTCATCTCCCACTGGTAACCTCTCAAACGAACCACAAACACTTGGCTCTGAACTTGTTTAGCCTACTAAAACTTCCAACGTACACAGCCTCTCCTGCTCAATCTGGCCAGAGCTCAACACCGAAATTGCGAACGTCCAGGGATTGCTCCTACACTAAAGGTGCCAGCCCTGAAAGCTCTTGCTGGTCCTCATCTCCCACTGGTAACCTCTCAAACGAACCACAAACACTTGGCCTCTGAACTTGTTTAGCCTACTAAAACTTCCAACGTACACAGCCTCTCCTGCTCAATCTGCCCAAAATTCACCAATGAAATTGCGAACGTCCAGCGATTGCTCCTACACTAAAGGTGCCAGCCCTGAAAGCTCTTGCTGGTCCTCATCTCCCACTGGTAACCTCTCAAACGAACCACAAACACTTGGGCTCTGAACTTGTTTAGCCTACTAAAACTTCCAACGTACACAGCCTCTCCTGCTCAATCTGGCCAGAGCTCAACACCGACATTGCGAACGTCCAGGGATTGCTCCTACACTAAAGGTGCCAGCCCTGAAAGCTCTTGCTGGTCCTCATCTCCCACTGGTAACCTCTCAAACGAACCACAAACACTTGGCCTCTGAACTTGTTTAGCCTACTAAAACTTCCAACGTACACAGCCTCTCCTGCTCAATCTGGCCCAAAATTCACCAATGAAATTACGAACGTCCAGGGATTGCTCCTACACTAAAGGTGCCAGCCCTGAAAGCTCTTGCTGGTCCTCATCTCCCACTGGTAACCTCTCAAACGAACCACAAACACTTGGCCTCTGAACTTGTTTAGCCTACTAAAACTTCCAACGTACACAGCCTCTCCTGCTCAATCTGGCCAGAGCTCAACACCGAAATTGCGAACGTCCAGCGATTGCTCCTACACTAAAGGTGCCAGCCCTGAAAGCTCTTGCTGGTCCTCATCTCCCACTGGTAACCTCTCAAACGAACCACAAACACTTGGGCTCTGAACTTGTTTAGCCTACTAAAACTTCCAACGTACACAGCCTCTCCTGCTCAATCTGGCCAGAGCTCAACACCGACATTGCGAACGTCCAGGGATTGCTCCTACACTAAAGGTGCCAGCCCTGAAAGCTCTTGCTGCTCCTCATCTCCCACTGGTAACCTCTCAAACGAACCACAAACACTTGGCCTCTGAACTTGTTTAGCCTACTAAAACTTCCAACGTACACAGCCTCTCCTGCTCAATCTGGCCAGAGCTCAACACCGAAATTGCGAACGTTCACGGATTGCTCCTACACTAAAGGTGCCAGCCCTGAAAGCTCTTGCTGGTCCTCATCTCCCACTGGTAACCTCTCAAACGAACCACAAACACTTGGGCTCTGAACTTGTTTAGCCTACTAAAACTTCCAACGTACACAGCCTCTCCTGCTCAATCTGGCCAGAGCTCAACACCAAAGTTGCGAACGTCCAGGGATTGCTCCTACACTAAAGGTGCCAGCCCTGAAAGCTCTTGCTGGTCCTCATCTCCCACTGGTAACCTCTCAAACGAACCACAAACACTTGGGCTCTGAACTTGTTTAGCCTACTAAAACTTCCAACGTACACAGCCTCTCCTGCTCAATCTGGCCAGAGCTCAACACCGAAATTGCGAACGTCCAGCGATTGCTCCTACACTAAAGGTGCCAGCCCTGAAAGCTCTTGCTGGTCCTCATCTCCCACTGGTAACCTCTCAAACGAACCACAAACACTTGGCCTCTGAACTTGTTTAGCCTACTAAAACTTCCAACGTACACAGCCTCTCCTGCTCAATCTGGCCAGAGCTCAACACCGACATTGCGAACGTCCAGGGATTGCTCCTACACTAAAGGTGCCAGCCCTGAAAGCTCTTGCTGGTCCTCATCTCCCACTGGTAACCTCTCAAAGGAACCACAAACACTTGGGCTCTGAACTTGTTTAGCCTACTAAAACTTCCAACGTACACAGCCTCTCCTGCTCAATCTGGCCAGAGCTCAACACCGAAATTACGAACGTCCAGGGATTGCTCCTACACTAAAGGTGCCAGCCCTGAAAGCTCTTGCTGGTCCTCATCTCCCACTGGTAACCTCTCAAACGAACCACAAACACTTGGGCTCTGAACTTGTTTAGCCTACTAAAACTTCCAACGTACACAGCCTCTCCTGCTCAATCTGGCCAGAGCTCAACACCGAAATTGCGAACGTCCAGGGATTGCTCCTACACTAAAGGTGCCAGCCCTGAAAGCTCTTGCTGGTCCTCATCTCCCACTGGTAACCTCTCAAACGAACCACAAACACTTGGCCTCTGAACTTGTTTAGCCTACTAAAACTTCCAACGTACACAGCCTCTCCTGCTCAATCTGCCCAAAATTCACCAATGAAATTGCGAACGTCCAGCGATTGCTCCTACACTAAAGGTGCCAGCCCTGAAAGCTCTTGCTGGTCCTCATCTCCCACTGGTAACCTCTCAAACGAACCACAAACACTTGGGCTCTGAACTTGTTTAGCCTACTAAAACTTCCAACGTACACAGCCTCTCCTGCTCAATCTGGCCAGAGCTCAACACCGACATTGCGAACGTCCAGGGATTGCTCCTACACTAAAGGTGCCAGCCCTGAAAGCTCTTGCTGGTCCTCATCTCCCACTGGTAACCTCTCAAACGAACCACAAACACTTGGCCTCTGAACTTGTTTAGCCTACTAAAACTTCCAACGTACACAGCCTCTCCTGCTCAATCTGGCCCAAAATTCACCAATGAAATTACGAACGTCCAGGGATTGCTCCTACACTAAAGGTGCCAGCCCTGAAAGCTCTTGCTGGTCCTCATCTCCCACTGGTAACCTCTCAAACGAACCACAAACACTTGGGCTCTGAACTTGTTTAGCCTACTAAAACTTCCAACGTACACAGCCTCTCCTGCTCAATCTGGCCAGAGCTCAACACCGACATTGCGAACGTCCAGCGATTGCTCCTACACTAAAGGTGCCAGCCCTGAAAGCTCTTGCTGGTCCTCATCTCCCACTGGTAACCTCTCAAACGAACCACAAACACTTGGCCTCTGAACTTGTTTAGCCTACTAAAACTTCCAACGTACACAGCCTCTCCTGCTCAATCTGGCCAGTTCTCAACACCGAAATTGCGAACGTCCAGGGATTGCTCCTACACTAAAGGTGCCAGCCCTGAAAGCTCTTGCTGGTCCTCATCTCCCACTGGTAACCTCTCAAACGAACCACAAACACTTGGCCTCTGAACTTGTTTAGCCTACTAAAACTTCCAACGTACACAGCCTCTCCTGCTCAATCTGGCCAGAGCTCAACACCGAAATTGCGAACGTCCAGGGATTGCTCCTACACTAAAGGTGCCAGCCCTGAAAGCTCTTGCTGGTCCTCATCTCCCACTGGTAACCTCTCAAACGAACCACAAACACTTGGGCTCTGAACTTGTTTAGCCTACTAAAACTTCCAACGTACACAGCCTCTCCTGCTCAATCTGGCCAGTTCTCAACACCGAAATTGCGAACGTCCAGGGATTGCTCCTACACTAAAGGTGCCAGCCCTGAAAGCTCTTGCTGGTCCTCATCTCCCACTGGTAACCTCTCAAACGAACCACAAACACTTGGCCTCTGAACTTGTTTAGCCTACTAAAACTTCCAACGTACACAGCCTCTCCTGCTCAATCTGGCCAGAGCTCAACACCGAAATTGCGAACGTCCAGGGATTGCTCCTACACTAAAGGTGCCAGCCCTGAAAGCTCTTGCTGGTCCTCATCTCCCACTGGTAACCTCTCAAACGAACCACAAACACTTGGGCTCTGAACTTGTTTCGCCTACTAAAACTTCCAACGTACACAGCCTCTCCTGCTCAATCTGGCCAGAGCTCAACACCGAAATTGCGAACGTCCAGGGATTGCTCCTACACTAAAGGTGCCAGCCCTGAAAGCTCTTGCTGGTCCTCATCTCCCACTGGTAACCTCTCAAACGAACCACAAACACTTGGCCTCTGAACTTGTTTAGCCTACTAAAACTTCCAACGTACACAGCCTCTCCTGCTCAATCTGCCCAAAATTCACCAATGAAATTACGAACATCCAGGGATTGCTCCTACACTAAAGGTGCCAGCCCTGAAAGCTCTTGCTGGTCCTCATCTCCCCCTGGTAACCTCTCAAACGAACCACAAACACTTGGCCTCTGAACTTGTTTAGCCTACTAAAACTTCCAACGTACACAGCCTCTCCTGCTCAATCTGGCCAGAGCTCAACACCGAAATTGCGAACGTCCAGGGATTGCTCCTACACTAACGGTGCCAGCCCTGAAAGCTCTTGCTGGTCCTCATCTCCCACTGGTAACCTCTCAAACGAACCACAAACACTTGGCCTCTGAACTTGTTTAGCCTACTAAAACTTCCAACGTACACAGCCTCTCCTGCTCAATCTGGCCAGAGCTCAACACCGAAATTGCGAACGTCCAGGGATTGCTCCTACACTAAAGGTGCCAGCCCTGAAAGCTCTTGCTGGTCCTCATCTCCCACTGGTAACCTCTCAAACGAACCACAAACACTTGGCCTCTGAACTTGTTTAGCCTACTAAAACTTCCAACGTACACAGCCTCTCCTGCTCAATCTGGCCAGAGCTCAACACCGAAATTGCGAACGTCCAGGGATTGCTCCTACACTAAAGGTGCCAGCCCTGAAAGCTCTTGCTGGTCCTCATCTCCCACTGGTAACCTCTCAAACGAACCACAAACACTTGGGCTCTGAACTTGTTTCGCCTACTAAAACTTCCAACGTACACAGCCTCTCCTGCTCAATCTGGCCAGAGCTCAACACCGAAATTGCGAACGTCCAGGGATTGCTCCTACACTAAAGGTGCCAGCCCTGAAAGCTCTTGCTGGTCCTCATCTCCCACTGGTAACCTCTCAAACGAACCACAAACACTTGGCCTCTGAACTTGTTTAGCCTACTAAAACTTCCAACGTACACAGCCTCTCCTGCTCAATCTGCCCAAAATTCACCAATGAAATTACGAACATCCAGGGATTGCTCCTACACTAAAGGTGCCAGCCCTGAAAGCTCTTGCTGGTCCTCATCTCCCCCTGGTAACCTCTCAAACGAACCACAAACACTTGGCCTCTGAACTTGTTTAGCCTACTAAAACTTCCAACGTACACAGCCTCTCCTGCTCAATCTGGCCAGAGCTCAACACCGAAATTGCGAACGTCCAGGGATTGCTCCTACACTAACGGTGCCAGCCCTGAAAGCTCTTGCTGGTCCTCATCTCCCACTGGTAACCTCTCAAACGAACCACAAACACTTGGCCTCTGAACTTGTTTAGCCTACTAAAACTTCCAACGTACACAGCCTCTCCTGCTCAATCTGGCCCAAAATTCACCAATGAAATTACGAACGTCCAGGGATTGCTCCTACACTAAAGGTGCCAGCCCTGAAAGCTCTTGCTGGTCCTCATCTCCCACTGGTAACCTCTCAAAGGAACCACAAACACTTGGCCTCTGAACTTGTTTAGCCTACTAAAACTTCCAACGTACACAGCCTCTCCTGCTCAATCTGGCCAGAGCTCAACACCGAAATTGCGAACGTCCAGGGATTGCTCCTACACTAAAGGTGCCAGCCCTGAAAGCTCTTGCTGGTCCTCATCTCCCACTGGTAACCTCTCAAACGAACCACAAACACTTGGGCTCTGAACTTGTTTAGCCTACTAAAACTTCCAACGTACACAGCCTCTCCTGCTCAATCTGGCCAGAGCTCAACACCGAAATTGCGAACGTCCAGGGATTGCTCCTACACTAAAGGTGCCAGCCCTGAAAGCTCTTGCTGGTCCTCATCTCCCACTGGTAACCTCTCAAACGAACCACAAACACTTGGCCTCTGAACTTGTTTAGCCTACTAAAACTTCCAACGTACACAGCCTCTCCTGCTCAATCTGGCCAGAGCTCAACACCGAAATTGCGAACGTCCAGGGATTGCTCCTACACTAAAGGTGCCAGCCCTGAAAGCTCTTGCTGGTCCTCATCTCCCACTGGTAACCTCTCAAAGGAACCACAAACACTTGGGCTCTGAACTTGTTTAGCCTACTAAAACTTCCAACGTACACAGCCTCTCCTGCTCAATCTGGCCAGTTCTCAACACCGAAATTGCGAACGTCCAGGGATTGCTCCTACACTAAAGGTGCCAGCCCTGAAAGCTCTTGCTGGTCCTCATCTCCCACTGGTAACCTCTCAAACGAACCACAAACACTTGGCCTCTGAACTTGTTTAGCCTACTAAAACTTCCAACGTACACAGCCTCTCCTGCTCAATCTGGCCAGAGCTCAACACCGAAATTGCGAACGTCCAGGGATTGCTCCTACACTAAAGGTGCCAGCCCTGAAAGCTCTTGCTGGTCCTCATCTCCCACTGGTAACCTCTCAAACGAACCACAAACACTTGGGCTCTGAACTTGTTTCGCCTACTAAAACTTCCAACGTACACAGCCTCTCCTGCTCAATCTGGCCAGAGCTCAACACCGAAATTGCGAACGTCCAGGGATTGCTCCTACACTAAAGGTGCCAGCCCTGAAAGCTCTTGCTGGTCCTCATCTCCCACTGGTAACCTCTCAAACGAACCACAAACACTTGGCCTCTGAACTTGTTTAGCCTACTAAAACTTCCAACGTACACAGCCTCTCCTGCTCAATCTGCCCAAAATTCACCAATGAAATTGCGAACGTCCAGGGATTGCTCCTACACTAAAGGTGCCAGCCCTGAAAGCTCTTGCTGGTCCTCATCTCCCCCTGGTAACCTCTCAAACGAACCACAAACACTTGGCCTCTGAACTTGTTTAGCCTACTAAAACTTCCAACGTACACAGCCTCTCCTGCTCAATCTGGCCAGAGCTCAACACCGAAATTGCGAACGTCCAGGGATTGCTCCTACACTAAAGGTGCCAGCCCTGAAAGCTCTTGCTGGTCCTCATCTCCCACTGGTAACCTCTCAAACGAACCACAAACACTTGGGCTCTGAACTTGTTTAGCCTACTAAAACTTCCAACGTACACAGCCTCTCCTGCTCAATCTGGCCCAAAATTCACCAATGAAATTACGAACGTCCAGGGATTGCTCCTACACTAAAGGTGCCAGCCCTGAAAGCTCTTGCTGGTCCTCATCTCCCACTGGTAACCTCTCAAACGAACCACAAACACTTGGCCTCTGAACTTCTTTAGCCTACTAAAACTTCCAACGTACACAGCCTCTCCTGCTCAATCTGGCCAGAGCTCAACACCGAAATTGCGAACGTCCAGGGATTGCTCCTACACTAAAGGTGCCAGCCCTGAAAGCTCTTGCTGGTCCTCATCTCCCACTGGTAACCTCTCAAACGAACCACAAACACTTGGGCTCTGAACTTGTTTAGCCTACTAAAACTTCCAACGTACACAGCCTCTCCTGCTCAATCTGGCCAGAGCTCAACACCGAAATTGCGAACGTCCAGGGATTGCTCCTACACTAAAGGTGCCAGCCCTGAAAGCTCTTGCTGGTCCTCATCTCCCACTGGTAACCTCTCAAACGAACCACAAACACTTGGGCTCTGAACTTGTTTAGCCTACTAAAACTTCCAACGTACACAGCCTCTCCTGCTCAATCTGGCCAGTTCTCAACACCGAAATTGCGAACGTCCAGGGATTGCTCCTACACTAAAGGTGCCAGCCCTGAAAGCTCTTGCTGGTCCTCATCTCCCACTGGTAACCTCTCAAACGAACCACAAACACTTGGCCTCTGAACTTGTTTAGCCTACTAAAACTTCCAACGTACACAGCCTCTCCTGCTCAATCTGGCCAGAGCTCAACACCGAAATTGCGAACGTCCAGGGATTGCTCCTACACTAAAGGTGCCAGCCCTGAAAGCTCTTGCTGGTCCTCATCTCCCACTGGTAACCTCTCAAACGAACCACAAACACTTGGGCTCTGAACTTGTTTCGCCTACTAAAACTTCCAACGTACACAGCCTCTCCTGCTCAATCTGGCCAGAGCTCAACACCGAAATTGCGAACGTCCAGGGATTGCTCCTACACTAAAGGTGCCAGCCCTGAAAGCTCTTGCTGGTCCTCATCTCCCACTGGTAACCTCTCAAACGAACCACAAACACTTGGCCTCTGAACTTGTTTAGCCTACTAAAACTTCCAACGTACACAGCCTCTCCTGCTCAATCTGGCCAGAGCTCAACACCGAAATTGCGAACGTCCAGGGATTGCTCCTACACTAAAGGTGCCAGCCCTGAAAGCTCTTGCTGGTCCTCATCTCCCACTGGTAACCTCTCAAACGAACCACAAACACTTGGGCTCTGAACTTGTTTAGCCTACTAAAACTTCCAACGTACACAGCCTCTCCTGCTCAATCTGGCCAGTTCTCAACACCGAAATTGCGAACGTCCAGGGATTGCTCCTACACTAAAGGTGCCAGCCCTGAAAGCTCTTGCTGGTCCTCATCTCCCACTGGTAACCTCTCAAACGAACCACAAACACTTGGCCTCTGAACTTGTTTAGCCTACTAAAACTTCCAACGTACACAGCCTCTCCTGCTCAATCTGGCCAGAGCTCAACACCGAAATTGCGAACGTCCAGGGATTGCTCCTACACTAAAGGTGCCAGCCCTGAAAGCTCTTGCTGGTCCTCATCTCCCACTGGTAACCTCTCAAACGAACCACAAACACTTGGGCTCTGAACTTGTTTCGCCTACTAAAACTTCCAACGTACACAGCCTCTCCTGCTCAATCTGGCCAGAGCTCAACACCGAAATTGCGAACGTCCAGGGATTGCTCCTACACTAAAGGTGCCAGCCCTGAAAGCTCTTGCTGGTCCTCATCTCCCACTGGTAACCTCTCAAACGAACCACAAACACTTGGCCTCTGAACTTGTTTAGCCTACTAAAACTTCCAACGTACACAGCCTCTCCTGCTCAATCTGCCCAAAATTCACCAATGAAATTACGAACGTCCAGGGATTGCTCCTACACTAAAGGTGCCAGCCCTGAAAGCTCTTGCTGGTCCTCATCTCCCCCTGGTAACCTCTCAAACGAACCACAAACACTTGGCCTCTGAACTTGTTTAGCCTACTAAAACTTCCAACGTACACAGCCTCTCCTGCTCAATCTGGCCAGAGCTCAACACCGAAATTGCGAACGTCCAGGGATTGCTCCTACACTAAAGGTGCCAGCCCTGAAAGCTCTTGCTGGTCCTCATCTCCCACTGGTAACCTCTCAAACGAACCACAAACACTTGGGCTCTGAACTTGTTTAGCCTACTAAAACTTCCAACGTACACAGCCTCTCCTGCTCAATCTGGCCCAAAATTCACCAATGAAATTACGAACGTCCAGGGATTGCTCCTACACTAAAGGTGCCAGCCCTGAAAGCTCTTGCTGGTCCTCATCTCCCACTGGTAACCTCTCAAAGGAACCACAAACACTTGGCCTCTGAACTTGTTTAGCCTACTAAAACTTCCAACGTACACAGCCTCTCCTGCTCAATCTGGCCAGAGCTCAACACCGAAATTGCGAACGTCCAGGGATTGCTCCTACACTAAAGGTGCCAGCCCTGAAAGCTCTTGCTGGTCCTCATCTCCCACTGGTAACCTCTCAAACGAACCACAAACACTTGGGCTCTGAACTTGTTTAGCCTACTAAAACTTCCAACGTACACAGCCTCTCCTGCTCAATCTGGCCAGAGCTCAACACCGAAATTGCGAACGTCCAGGGATTGCTCCTACACTAAAGGTGCCAGCCCTGAAAGCTCTTGCTGGTCCTCATCTCCCACTGGTAACCTCTCAAACGAACCACAAACACTTGGCCTCTGAACTTGTTTAGCCTACTAAAACTTCCAACGTACACAGCCTCTCCTGCTCAATCTGGCCAGTTCTCAACACCGAAATTGCGAACGTCCAGGGATTGCTCCTACACTAAAGGTGCCAGCCCTGAAAGCTCTTGCTGGTCCTCATCTCCCACTGGTAACCTCTCAAACGAACCACAAACACTTGGCCTCTGAACTTGTTTAGCCTACTAAAACTTCCAACGTACACAGCCTCTCCTGCTCAATCTGGCCAGAGCTCAACACCGAAATTGCGAACGTCCAGGGATTGCTCCTACACTAAAGGTGCCAGCCCTGAAAGCTCTTGCTGGTCCTCATCTCCCACTGGTAACCTCTCAAACGAACCACAAACACTTGGGCTCTGAACTTGTTTCGCCTACTAAAACTTCCAACGTACACAGCCTCTCCTGCTCAATCTGGCCAGAGCTCAACACCGAAATTGCGAACGTCCAGGGATTGCTCCTACACTAAAGGTGCCAGCCCTGAAAGCTCTTGCTGGTCCTCATCTCCCACTGGTAACCTCTCAAACGAACCACAAACACTTGGCCTCTGAACTTGTTTAGCCTACTAAAACTTCCAACGTACACAGCCTCTCCTGCTCAATCTGCCCAAAATTCACCAATGAAATTACGAACGTCCAGGGATTGCTCCTACACTAAAGGTGCCAGCCCTGAAAGCTCTTGCTGGTCCTCATCTCCCCCTGGTAACCTCTCAAACGAACCACAAACACTTGGGCTCTGAACTTGTTTAGCCTACTAAAACTTCCAACGTACACAGCCTCTCCTGCTCAATCTGGCCAGAGCTCAACACCGAAATTGCGAACGTCCAGGGATTGCTCCTACACTAAAGGTGCCAGCCCTGAAAGCTCTTGCTGGTCCTCATCTCCCACTGGTAACCTCTCAAAGGAACCACAAACACTTGGCCTCTGAACTTGTTTAGCCTACTAAAACTTCCAACGTACACAGCCTCTCCTGCTCAATCTGGCCAGAGCTCAACACCGAAATTGCGAACGTCCAGGGATTGCTCCTACACTAAAGGTGCCAGCCCTGAAAGCTCTTGCTGGTCCTCATCTCCCACTGGTAACCTCTCAAACGAACCACAAACACTTGGGCTCTGAACTTGTTTAGCCTACTAAAACTTCCAACGTACACAGCCTCTCCTGCTCAATCTGGCCAGTTCTCAACACCGAAATTGCGAACGTCCAGGGATTGCTCCTACACTAAAGGTGCCAGCCCTGAAAGCTCTTGCTGGTCCTCATCTCCCACTGGTAACCTCTCAAACGAACCACAAACACTTGGCCTCTGAACTTGTTTAGCCTACTAAAACTTCCAACGTACACAGCCTCTCCTGCTCAATCTGGCCAGTTCTCAACACCGAAATTGCGAACGTCCAGGGATTGCTCCTACACTAAAGGTGCCAGCCCTGAAAGCTCTTGCTGGTCCTCATCTCCCACTGGTAACCTCTCAAACGAACCACAAACACTTGGGCTCTGAACTTGTTTCGCCTACTAAAACTTCCAACGTACACAGCCTCTCCTGCTCAATCTGGCCAGAGCTCAACACCGACATTGCAAACGTCCAGCGATTGCTCCTACACTAAAGGTGCCAGCCCTGAAAGCTCTTGCTGGTCCTCATCTCCCACTGGTAACCTCTCAAACGAACCACAAACACTTGGGCTCTGAACTTGTTTAGCCTACTAAAACTTCCAACGTACACAGCCTCTCCTGCTCAATCTGGCCAGAGCTCAACACCGACATTGCGAACGTCCAGGGATTGCTCCTACACTAAAGGTGCCAGCCCTGAAAGCTCTTGCTGGTCCTCATCTCCCACTGGTAACCTCTCAAACGAACCACAAACACTTGGCCTCTGAACTTGTTTAGCCTACTAAAACTTCCAACGTACACAGCCTCTCCTGCTCAATCTGGCCAGAGCTCAACACCGAAATTGCGAACGTCCAGGGATTGCTCCTACACTAAAGGTGCCAGCCCTGAAAGCTCTTGCTGGTCCTCATCTCCCACTGGTAACCTCTCAAACGAACCACAAACACTTGGGCTCTGAACTTGTTTAGCCTACTAAAACTTCCAACGTACACAGCCTCTCCTGCTCAATCTGGCCAGAGCTCAACACCGAAATTGCGAACGTCCAGGGATTGCTCCTACACTAAAGGTGCCAGCCCTGAAAGCTCTTGCTGGTCCTCATCTCCCACTGGTAACCTCTCAAAGGAACCACAAACACTTGGGCTCTGAACTTGTTTAGCCTACTAAAACTTCCAACGTACACAGCCTCTCCTGCTCAATCTGGCCAGAGCTCAACACCGAAATTGCGAACGTCCAGGGATTGCTCCTACACTAAAGGTGCCAGCCCTGAAAGCTCTTGCTGGTCCTCATCTCCCACTGGTAACCTCTCAAACGAACCACAAACACTTGGCCTCTGAACTTGTTTAGCCTACTAAAACTTCCAACGTACACAGCCTCTCCTGCTCAATCTGGCCAGAGCTCAACACCGAAATTGCGAACGTCCAGCGATTGCTCCTACACTAAAGGTGCCAGCCCTGAAAGCTCTTGCTGGTCCTCATCTCCCACTGGTAACCTCTCAAATGAACCACAAACACTTGGGCTCTGAACTTGTTTAGCCTACTAAAACTTCCAACGTACACAGCCTCTCCTGCTCAATCTGGCCAGAGCTCAACACCGACATTGCGAACGTCCAGGGATTGCTCCTACACTAAAGGTGCCAGCCCTGAAAGCTCTTGCTGGTCCTCATCTCCCACTGGTAACCTCTCAAACGAACCACAAACACTTGGGCTCTGAACTTGTTTAGCCTACTAAAACTTCCAACGTACACAGCCTCTCCTGCTCAATCTGGCCAGAGCTCAACACCGAAATTACGACCATCCAGGGATTGCTCCTACACTAAAGGTGCCAGCCCTGAAAGCTCTTGCTGGTCCTCATCTCCCACTGGTAACCTCTCAAACGAACCACAAACACTTGGGCTCTGAACTTGTTTAGCCTACTAAAACTTCCAACGTACACAGCCTCTCCTGCTCAATCTGGCCAGAGCTCAACTCCGAAATTGCGAACGTCCAGCGATTGCTCCTACACTAAAGGTGCCAGCCCTGAAAGCTCTTGCTGGTCCTCATCTCCCACTGGTAACCTCTCAAACGAACCACAAACACTTGGCCTCTGAACTTGTTTAGCCTACTAAAACTTCCAACGTACACAGCCTCTCCTGCTCAATCTGGCCAGAGCTCAACACCGAAATTGCGAACGTCCAGGGATTGCTCCTACACTAAAGGTGCCAGCCCTGAAAGCTCTTGCTGGTCCTCATCTCCCACTGGTAACCTCTCAAAGGAACCACAAACACTTGGGCTCTGAACTTGTTTAGCCTACTAAAACTTCCAACGTACACAGCCTCTCCTGCTCAATCTGGCCAGAGCTCAACACCGAAATTGCGAACGTCCAGGGATTGCTCCTACACTAAAGGTGCCAGCCCTGAAAGCTCTTGCTGGTCCTCATCTCCCACTGGTAACCTCTCAAACGAACCACAAACACTTGGCCTCTGAACTTGTTTAGCCTACTAAAACTTCCAACGTACACAGCCTCTCCTGCTCAATCTGGCCAGAGCTCAACACCGACATTGCGAACGTCCAGCGATTGCTCCTACACTAAAGGTGCCAGCCCTGAAAGCTCTTGCTGGTCCTCATCTCCCACTGGTAACCTCTCAAACGAACCACAAACACTTGGCCTCTGAACTTGTTTAGCCTACTAAAACTTCCAACGTACACAGCCTCTCCTGCTCAATCTGGCCAGAGCTCAACACCGACATTGCGAACGTCCAGGGATTGCTCCTACACTAAAGGTGCCAGCCCTGAAAGCTCTTGCTGGTCCTCATCTCCCACTGGTAACCTCTCAAACGAACCACAAACACTTGGCCTCTGAACTTGTTTCGCCTACTAAAACTTCCAACGTACACAGCCTCTCCTGCTCAATCTGGCCAGAGCTCAACAGCGAAATTGCGAACGTCCAGGGATTGCTCCTACACTAAAGGTGCCAGCCCTGAAAGCTCTTGCTGGTCCTCATCTCCCACTGGTAACCTCTCAAACGAACCACAAACACTTGGGCTCTGAACTTGTTTAGCCTACTAAAACTTCCAACGTACACAGCCTCTCCTGCTCAATCTGGCCAGAGCTCAACACCGAAATTGCGAACGTCCAGGGATTGCTCCTACACTAAAGGTGCCAGCCCTGAAAGCTCTTGCTGGTCCTCATCTCCCACTGGTAACCTCTCAAACGAACCACAAACACTTGGGCTCTGAACTTGTTTCGCCTACTAAAACTTCCAACGTACACAGCCTCTCCTGCTCAATCTGGCCAGAGCTCAACACCGAAATTGCGAACGTCCAGGGATTGCTCCTACACTAAAGGTGCCAGCCCTGAAAGCTCTTGCTGGTCCTCATCTCCCACTGGTAACCTCTCAAACGAACCACAAACACTTGGCTCTGAACTTGTTTAGCCTACTAAAACTTCCAACGTACACAGCCTCTCCTGCTCAATCTGGCCAGAGCTCAACACCGAAATTGCGAACGTCCAGGGATTGCTCCTACACTAAAGGTGCCAGCCCTGAAAGCTCTTGCTGGTCCTCATCTCCCACTGGTAACCTCTCAAACGAACCACAAACACTTGGGCTCTGAACTTGTTTAGCCTACTAAAACTTCCAACGTACACAGCCTCTCCTGCTCAATCTGGCCAGAGCTCAACACCGAAATTGCGAACGTCCAGCGATTGCTCCTACACTAAAGGTGCCAGCCCTGAAAGCTCTTGCTGGTCCTCATCTCCCACTGGTAACCTCTCAAACGAACCACAAACACTTGGGCTCTGAACTTGTTTAGCCTACTAAAACTTCCAACGTACACAGCCTCTCCTGCTCAATCTGGCCAGAGCTCAACACCGAAATTACGAACATCCAGGGATTGCTCCTACACTAAAGGTGCCAGCCCTGAAAGCTCTTGCTGGTCCTCATCTCCCACTGGTAACCTCTCAAACGAACCACAAACACTTGGGCTCTGAACTTGTTTAGCCTACTAAAACTTCCAACGTACACAGCCTCTCCTGCTCAATCTGGCCAGAGCTCAACACCGAAATTGCGAACGTCCAGCGATTGCTCCTACACTAAAGGTGCCAGCCCTGAAAGCTCTTGCTGGTCCTCATCTCCCACTGGTAACCTCTCAAACGAACCACAAACACTTGGCCTCTGAACTTGTTTAGCCTACTAAAACGTCCAACGTACACAGCCTCTCCTGCTCAATCTGGCCAGAGCTCAACTCCGAAATTGCGAACGTCCAGCGATTGCTCCTACACTAAAGGTGCCAGCCCTGAAAGCTCTTGCTGGTCCTCATCTCCCACTGGTAACCTCTCAAACGAACCACAAACACTTGGCCTCTGAACTTGTTTAGCCTACTAAAACTTCCAACGTACACAGCCTCTCCTGCTCAATCTGGCCAGAGCTCAACACCGAAATTGCGAACGTCCAGGGATTGCTCCTACACTAAAGGTGCCAGCCCTGAAAGCTCTTGCTGGTCCTCATCTCCCACTGGTAACCTCTCAAAGGAACCACAAACACTTGGCCTCTGAACTTGTTTAGCCTACTAAAACTTCCAACGTACACAGCCTCTCCTGCTCAATCTGGCCAGAGCTCAACACTGAAATTGCGAACGTCCAGGGATTGCTCCTACACTAAAGGTGCCAGCCCTGAAAGCTCTTGCTGGTCCTCATCTCCCACTGGTAACCTCTCAAACGAACCACAAACACTTGGGCTCTGAACTTGTTTCGCCTACTAAAACTTCCAACGTACACAGCCTCTCCTGCTCAATCTGGCCAGAGCTCAACACCGAAATTGCGAACGTTCACGGATTGCTCCTACACTAAAGGTGCCAGCCCTGAAAGCTCTTGCTGGTCCTCATCTCCCACTGGTAACCTCTCAAACGAACCACAAACACTTGGGCTCTGAACTTGTTTAGCCTACTAAAACTTCCAACGTACACAGCCTCTCCTGCTCAATCTGGCCAGAGCTCAACACCAAAGTTGCGAACGTCCAGGGATTGCTCCTACACTAAAGGTGCCAGCCCTGAAAGCTCTTGCTGGTCCTCATCTCCCACTGGTAACCTCTCAAACGAACCACAAACACTTGGCCTCTGAACTTGTTTAGCCTACTAAAACTTCCAACGTACACAGCCTCTCCTGCTCAATCTGGCCAGAGCTCAACACCGAAATTACGAACGTCCAGGGATTGCTCCTACACTAAAGGTGCCAGCCCTGAAAGCTCTTGCTGGTCCTCATCTCCCACTGGTAACCTCTCAAACGAACCACAAACACTTGGGCTCTGAACTTGTTTAGCCTACTAAAACTTCCAACGTACACAGCCTCTCCTGCTCAATCTGGCCAGAGCTCAACACCGAAATTGCGAACGTCCAGGGATTGCTCCTACACTAAAGGTGCCAGCCCTGAAAGCTCTTGCTGGTCCTCATCTCCCACTGGTAACCTCTCAAACGAACCACAAACACTTGGGCTCTGAACTTGTTTAGCCTACTAAAACTTCCAACGTACACAGCCTCTCCTGCTCAATCTGCCCAAAATTCACCAATGAAATTACGAACGTCCAGGGATTGCTCCTACACTAAAGGTGCCAGCCCTGAAAGCTCTTGCTGGTCCT
The DNA here is from genome assembly GCF_030936135.1 of Gavia stellata. NCBI lineage: Eukaryota > Metazoa > Chordata > Aves > Gaviiformes > Gaviidae > Gavia > Gavia stellata. The sequence continues at coordinate 76,444 of NW_026777015.1, forward strand.
CATCTCCCACTGGTAACCTCTCAAACGAACCACAAACACTTGGGCTCTGAACTTGTTTAGCCTACTAAAACTTCCAACGTACACAGCCTCTCCTGCTCAATCTGGCCAGAGCTCAACACCGACATTGCGAACGTCCAGGGATTGCTCCTACACTAAAGGTGCCAGCCCTGAAAGCTCTTGCTGGTCCTCATCTCCCACTGGTAACCTCTCAAACGAACCACAAACACTTGGCCTCTGAACTTGTTTAGCCTACTAAAACTTCCAACGTACACAGCCTCTCCTGCTCAATCTGGCCCAAAATTCACCAATGAAATTACGAACGTCCAGCGATTGCTCCTACACTAAAGGTGCCAGCCCTGAAAGCTCTTGCTGGTCCTCATCTCCCACTGGTAACCTCTCAAACGA